>NW_013666259.1:137230-139523 GCF_000517525.1 Limulus polyphemus
CCAAAGTACATGATAGTTCTAGAAACGTTGCGTCACGGTGGTCATGTGACTCGCTGACGCAACAATATATATAAATAGTGTGAGACAAGCAGGGACAGCAGATAGACAGAACAGACAAGAAAATAAAGTCACGGGAAGTAGAAGTTTGTCCAAAGAAAAGTTAACTGCCATAGAAGTGATAGGCCTAACGATTAATATATTAGACTAAAACTAACAGTTTGAAAAGAGATAAGAAGTATAATGTATTCGTCAAAGCGAGTACTAAAGTAATTGAACCAGTCTGAGTGCACTTTTACAAAAGGAACAGACGATATCTGAAGTACAGGGACCAGACTATTACAGGAAGAACAGTGGTAACTCACGCTATAATTGTAAGTGAATTATACACAGAATACTAGTGCGATAGAAATAGAGAAAAGTAGTTCGTCTTGTCAACTGAAATTCTAAAGCAATTGAATAGGCCTAAGTGGAGTTTCACAAGAAGAATAGAACTATATATATAGTGTTTATGACATACCTATCATCTCTATAATGTAAAGAATTTGTTGTACATACATTTAACTAGTTCGAATATATATATATATATAATATTGAAAACAAGTGAAGAGCGTGCTGTTCGTTTATTTTTGAATTTATCGCCAACAAGTCACATATACCTACTGAAGAAAAATCCTTAGCCCAACATCCATACTATTCAATCTACTTATTAAATACTACCACTATATATATAATAATAAGAAGAAGCCCATTATTTTAACAGACATACGGACAGCTTTTCGTATTTTTTTAGGGCCAACATGACCAACACTTTGTGGTGGAGGTATGCGTTCTACTGAATGCTCGTCTAGTTTTTTAAAAGTAATCATAAGTCTTAAATAGAAAAACAACAAATTAGTTAAAGATGTACAAAATAGTTGTGTTTACAACAATTAAATAAGTTTGCTTTAAACTAATCAGAAACACAGATTTTCAGGGAAAATAGCGGATTAGATGATACTTACGATAGTTAGAAAACACATTGAATAAAAATTGTAGATACATATTACAACTTATTAAACACGATCGCTTTTAGCAGATAGGTTTCATTTTCAGCCATGAAAAAGGAGGATCTACCGTTCAAAAGTGCTAAGATTATCAAGTTTTTTGGATTAAGCTTTATTTTGGCATTAGGACTAAATACACCTACACAGCGTTAACTATAAAGGCATGTGGTTGTTTGTTATTAAGCACAAAGCTACATATCTGTGCTGTGTCAATCATGAGTATCAAAACCCGGTTTTTAGTGAGATCAACATTTAGTAATCACTGTCACATTGAGTAAATGTCTTTTTAGTATGTAACTTTTAGACGTTTTTTGTATTTGTAAGCTATTTTATTTGTTCGTATTGTCTCACAGTTACTTTACTCTACTTTCCAAGTCAATGAGGCTTGCCTTACTGCAGAATATTGTTTCAACTTATGCTATTGTTGCGTCAGCGAGGTCACGTGACTAGTGTCACGCCACCTATTTTCTAGAAGTAGCCTGTTCCTTCGTGAATGCTCTACCATTTACTAGATATATGTTAGTCTGGTATATATATATAAGACGCTCACAACGTGACGGAACAATGTATGTAGGTAGTGAGTAATTGATCTGCAGTCAGAGAGTATTGTTGAAGTTCGTTATAGCGTTTGTTTTAGCGCGAATGTTGAAATCAAGTGTATCGTAAAGTTATATTCAGAAAAAATTAACCAGTTTTATTAAGTAAGGACTTGTGTCGCTAAAGTTTCGTCGGAACGAAGTTACGGAAAGTTAATTAACAAACGGAGACGTAACACTATGTTTTCAATGTTGTAGTTTAGTTGCTTACTTGAGGGAGTTGCTAATCATAATAATGATGATGATGCTAGATCTAGAAATTTTTAAAAAATGAAATAATCTAGAAATTTCGTAGCAATTTGGAGAAATGAGAGTACAATAAAAACATGATTAATCACTGTGTGAAAATTCATTGAACATTCAGTGAAGTATTTATTGAGTGATTTAATTTAATGTTTTTAGTGAGAATATTGTTACGTCTCTGGTCGTTTGTTAATTTCCGGTATAAGTTCTTCCCGAGGAACTTCAGCGATACAAGTCCTTTCTTAAATAAAACTAGTTTATTTTTTCTCAATACAACTTTGCAATACACAGGATTTCCACAGTCACTTTAACTTGACACACGCTATAATTCACAACGATTCACGCACTTTACTAATGGTCACTACCGCTCGCTTGACCCAATTATCTGTCTCTATATCTCACTATCTGCTA
>NW_013666259.1:140006-166838 GCF_000517525.1 Limulus polyphemus
AGTCACTTTAACTTAAACACACGCTATAATTCACAACGATTCACGCACTTTACTTTTGGTCACTACCGCTCGCTTGACTCAATTATCTGTCTCTATATCTCTCTATCTGCCCTTCTATCTCCGCTATATTTGTCGAGCTTATATACAATAAAAGAGGGCGCCTAGAAAAGACTAGAGTTGCCAGGAAAAACCAAGATCCTTCGAGAATTTCATGACCTGTTACCAGAGTCACGTGACTTCCGATGTCGAAACAGTATATTTGTAAGATAGGCTAAGAAATTTCACAACTTGTGTCAAAGTGAACATATTCTGTACAAGATGGTTACAGAAAAAAATAATTTATTTATTATTTTGGACTGAACTTGGCATTATTTTTACCAAATAATCGAAACGAACCTAACCAAATTATAGAATATGTTACAACAATATCATTGGTAATTGTATGGGTAGCGGGAAATGTAATGTTTTGCCATGTTAGACATGTGTCAAAGGTGATGCCGAGAAATTTAATATCATTGTTCATTTTTATTTCTGTTTCTCCTAACTTTAATTTAGTTTTCTTCGGAGTTTCCATGTGTTTTTGCAGTTTTTTTTTAAAGGCGATTGCTTGTATTTTTATTGGATTTAATATAATTCGCCATTTGTTTCACCATTCTAGAATTAAATTTAGTGATTATTGAACCCTTGCAGTTGCAATTAGTGAGTTTCTAGATATGCTCCAGACGGCTATGTCATCGATAGTGGGAGTGATATGTATATTGTTAAGTCTCTGGTCGTTAGTTAATTTTCTGTAAAAATTCTTTCCGAAGAAGCTTTAGCGATACAAGTCCTTTCTTAAATAAAACTGGTTTATTCTTTGTGAATACAACTTTATAATACACTTCATTTCCACAGTCACGCTATAATTCACAACGAACGACTCACGTGCTCGCTCGACTCAATTGTCAGTCTCTATCTCTGTCTGCAGTTCAATTACATTGTTGCTGTCACTTCTTGGCGGTCTTATATATACAAGAATACCGCAAATCTAGTAAACACTCGAGGATTCACGAACCTTCTAGAATATGACGTGTTACTAGGGTCACGTGACCCCCGCTGTCGTAACACTATGTTAAATTGGGAATATGATGTCACTTACAAATATTATGTATAGGAGTAGCGAAAAAACGGATCCTTGCGGTAATATTAAATGTTTTAGATAGATTGTTATTTACTTTGACATGGGCTTTTCTATCGACGGAAAGTTGGATATCCATCTGATCATGGTCTCATTGATATTCAGTTGTATTTGATGACATTGTGCAATACACTGTCAAATGGTTTTTAACATCTAAGAATACTCCTATGGTAGATTGATTATTATTAAACAATTTGTAGACAGATTCTGTTAATCTAGTGAGATGGTCTATTGTTTCTCTGTTCTTAATTTATGTATTTTAGAATTTTGTTAGTAGTTTGTTTGTTTTGCCAAGTAAAAGTTTGCCAAGACAGCTTAACAAACTAATGGAGCGGAAGTTATCGGGATTAGATCTGTTGTTTTGTTTTTTGGGTAATTTGTGTGTTTGTTTGTTTGAATTTATGCACAAAACTACACAATGTGCTATCTGTGCTCTGTACACCACGGGTATCGAAACCCGGTTTCTAGGGTTGTAAGGCCGCGGACATACCGCTGTGCCACTGGGGGGGGGGGGGCGTTTGTTGGGTATTACGGTGATTATTGCTTTTTTCCATACGTCCGAGTAGTAACCAGTTAAAAGTGATAAGTTGATTATGTTCATGAGGTAAATTAAAAGTAGGTCTGAAGTTTTTTTCAGATCAGTATTTCTTATCCCATCGTGACCGTGAGCCGAATTTTTGTTAGTAAATTATTGTGTGAGTTGTTGGATGGGAAACACGGAGTGAAAAGTGGTGGATTTGTGTTGATACATTGTCCGGAAAACAACAACAACCGAAACCAAAAATTTCGTGACAGGAATTTAGTTTTTCAAGGAAAGAAACTTTCCTAAACTGGGGTTTTCGGGGGATATTAGTATCCCCCTTCACCTAGTTGCAGTAATATATAGCATTCGGGTAAACGGATTAGTAACATCCTTTATGGTTGAGTTTGACGTTGACTAAATGTAACAGCCGACCAATGATATGATAGCATACAAGTCACGAAATGACGCTGTTAACTGAACAAAGAAAGTGAATTTAGTAGTTGAATTCAGGCGCACTTTCTTTGGACAGTTCTACTAGTAGCATTAGGATGTTATCGGATAATTACTTAATTTTAAGATCGTCGTGTTTAATTTGACGGAAGTCTATTCCGTGAGAGGGAGAACTATGGGACAAAGTACAGCCTAGTAAAAGCAACGGTCTTTCCGCGTGCGCAAAGTACGTACGTTGAGTCTTGTTTTTGTTTGTGCAATAGTAAAGATCGTTTTCATTTTATCATTATTGTACTGTCTCATCATTTTACTCACACTAGGGAGAATAAGTTAATGTATTGGATTCAGAATCAATCTTCTTATTTCCAGAAC
This sequence comes from Limulus polyphemus, assembly GCF_000517525.1. NCBI lineage: Eukaryota > Metazoa > Arthropoda > Merostomata > Xiphosura > Limulidae > Limulus > Limulus polyphemus. The sequence goes on from NW_013666259.1 coordinate 142,529, forward strand.
GCATCTGTAGTTATTTATGGATCCATCAATCTGATAACTGTCGGGGAATCGCAGGTTTTACCTGGAAATGCCACAGTTATAAGTCCATTTTGATTGAATTAGATAATATGATATTATTAAATAAGAAAATTAATTTATTATGAAGTTTAATTTTTAAAATGTTATGTTAATCCCTTATATATCCATATTACATATACAGATACCCAAATGTATATAGATTATGTTTATTACAGTCTTTCACTCTGTTTTTCTTGTTGAAATATATTATATTATGAATTATTTAATATATCTGCTTTAGTCCATTATCGAGGTTTAGCTCTTTATATCCATATTCAAAACCTACCTCATTGATTATCAGAAAAATAGTATTTAAAACGTGTTATTTCAACATCTCAGTTTTATATGCTGTTTAAATGATAAAAGCTCCAATAAATGTGATTCTCATAAGAATAAGCGACTACATTATTTTCTCTTCCGTGGTTTTCTAGGTATTATAAAATACATCTAAAAGAAACTCACAGAAAATAAATATTACATTATAAACTTAGTGTGAACCTAAAGAAAAAAATCCTGTATTGGTTTTAAATAGCCATATTCACTACTATTATCCTCATTCGAAAAAGGTAAGCGTGAAATAATCAGGTTAGTTTGACTGTAAGCCAATAGATGGCAAAACAAGAGCAACTGCCATATTTTCTTCTGTCGAATTCACCAATAAAACTCAATTCTGTCTCTACGTCACCCATGAATCTATTCGGCATTTCCTTTTGAGGTTTCAAGCAGTTGAGCCTTTGTTGGCAGGGCATTATATGTGTATTGTAGCAGTGAGTTAATAGAAGTTAATCTGCAGAATTTTCTTAACCATTAGTCTTAGCTTCTTGAATTAGTTGGTTTGCTGGAATATTTTGATTAATTTTTTGAGGAGTAATTAAAATATAGCTTGGCGAACGTATTGTGTTTCGTTAGTAGTGATGTTTGAAAAAAGGCTTTTATCTGACGCTGGGGAATTTTGTTGGGCGCCATATTGTTTTAACAGCAGAACAAGGAGTAACTGTTGCAAAACTTGTGAATTTTAATTGCTCGTGTGAAATAATTTATTTCTCCATTTTCAAACACATTGTCAAAGGATATTTACGAAGGAATGAATATAACATATAACAGATTTATTTTGAAAGCACCTTGTTTTTAATAGGTGCTGCTTGAACTTTGTGGTAAAACTACAATGCTACGTTTCCATGAATTTTTGGTAGAAAAGGTTTATCAAATAGGGTATTATCAATACATTTATTAAAATTACGTTTTTGGTAAGAGCTTATTTGAACTTTGAAGTATGTTCAAGTACTTATTGTAATCGCCTTTTGTATATATTCATAAGAATTGTATGCAACTGGAAGATGAGTGTTAATTGTTATGAATCAATTGGCAAAAAATCGTTGGGTATACTTGTATGATCCAATATATTGTTCGTGTTTTTAGGTTATTAATTATAGTTAATATATTATAGCTGTGATAGTAGACCTTACGGTAAGTTTTTCCGTGACTTTTGTTTTCTGAACTACAAGTTTTTCTCTTAATTCGGAATAAAAGCATGACATGGTTACATTTTGAGTTGTCTGACAGTTTAACAAGTAGTTCTTAAGCTCTGGAAAAATCTGAAATTTTGTCTTAATTCATAATAATAGTGGTTTGTTTTAGATCTTATTCGATAAAATGGTTGATCTAGAGACTTCTGTATTAAATATTCGTTAGTTTCTTGCAAATTGAATGGACTACTTAAGTTGAAACTTGTAAGATGTGCAAGTTGGATAAAGTTCAGCTCTGTATAGTTTCCCAAAATTTCACTTTTATGGAAATAAATTCGTTTTCAGACTGTCTCTTTCTAACAGGTTATTATATTACATTTAAGGTGTTTATTTTTAAAGTGTAATTATTTAATACACTTTCATTGTGACCAAAATAATAAAGTACATCACATGATCTGAAACAGAAGCTGAAGATATATGCGTGATTGAGAATGTTCTCAATTTTTTATTAAAAATTTTGCACACTTTGCTTGAAGTTTTAGGATCTATCGATGATATTTTAGATACTTCAATGTTTTTCGTCGCCATTGTATATAAATGGGTGAGTAAGATGGAAAGAAAATTGAATCAAATGTATTTACTTCGAGAAATAAAAATAATTATATATTACTAAAAACAAGTAATATTGTATTACAGTTTGACTATAAGGTGATGTTTAAAACAACGAATAAAAAGGAGAACAGTTTTAAAGAGTCGCGCATGATGAATCTGTATATATAAGCAGAAAATAGCGGTATCCTCATCCCTGATTGTTGTTTTACAATGAGGCTTGTGGAGCCACATTCGCACTCGGTCGCACAGCGCGAGAGGTAGTTGATAGTATAACGTCATTTGAACAGTGGCTATCGTACGTGTTGTGCGATCCCCAAACAAAATACATCGTGTATGAATTTGTCAGATGGGTTGTGTGAGAGGAAAGACACGAAGACTTAATGTGGACCCTACCGCAAGATGGTTAGAGAGACTAGACACCTCTGGATTGGAAATATACCGGATAATATTCGTGAGGAAAGGATATTGGATCATTTTAAACGGTACGTTAATGTGCACCGTCAAATTTTGGCGGATAGTTGTGCCTCGTTTAGAGGACGTGTTTTTACACTTACACTTACAACCTAACCGCTTGGTACGTAAACACTTCGTAGAGAAAGCTTAAAAAGTGGTATGTAGTGAATAACTAAATGCCATGATTTCTACGGTATTTAGAATTTAAAATGGAAATGAGATATTGCAACGATGGAATTTTTTCGTATATATTTTTGGGCTTTTTGCAGTCATATGGATTTCGTGCCGGCGTATTTCACTGCTTCAATCAGTTTATGTACTTTGTTTAAACTAAAGGATACCCGCGCAAAAAAAGGCCCTTGTGCTGAGAAGCATTTTGTGGTCAACTAATTTTAGACTGCTGTTTTATTGTACCTTTGGTAATATCATATAACTGATTACTTTGAATTTTTCTTACATTACAGTGATTTAAAATGTGCAATATTTACCCTTTTCGAATGTGTACTTGTCGTCATGAAATTTTTTTTTTACAACTCATCTACGTTTTAAGTGCAATAGAATTTCAACATAAATGACGTGACAAAAGAAGATCAATAGGTTTTCCGTGTTTGCTCGTCATTAATTTTAGCTAATTTGTATTTTTCTATAACTCGAATGCTCGTTATATTTGGCAGTAGAGACAAGCGACACAAGTTCTATAGATATTAAAGTTGCGAGATGTTTCATGGGTTTCATAAACTCGCACATTTATCTTTATTTCTATAAATTTAAAGTACACTTCCACTTCCGTAAATTAACATTTATTTTACAGCGGGTTTGCTGTAACTGTAAGACGTTTGTGTACATTTCGGGTAGACGACCTGAAAGAAGCTTTTGTATTGTGAAGTACCAGTTGGGCAAATAATACGTGTATCCCAACATTAAATAATTTGTTTATTGTATTCGAAAAGTAAGATCTATATATTATATTGGATAGCTCTATTAATACTTATTAGAAGTTAAATGTAAATATCTAAGATAGAATGAAAACGATTACGAGTTATCTCCTTCTTGAAACTGTGAAAGGAGAAATGTATTTTTTGTAATTATCGCCACGTTTTTATCAAGTTACAATCAGTTATCTCGTATATCGCGAAAAGCTTTTAAAAGACACGTTTATACCTCTACCTGCCAGTTAGAAGGATACCCTTCCCATACTTCACTGTTTTAACATTTTGGGGCAACACATAAACACTTAACTCTAAATTCATTAACTTTATCACGTTCTTCATATTTTACTGTCTGTAATTGTAATTAGGCTGTAATATCAGATCGGCCAGATGGATAAATAAAGTGAAATTTGTTCTGCTATAACGTTTTGATAATATTTCTTCATATTGGGTTAATGGCACTAAAGCTGTCAAATATAATAGGTTCATATTGATAACACTGTAAAAATATGAAAGAAGCTAATAAAACCTTTTCTAGGTTGTCAGAATATCATCGGCTACAGATATTTGTTGTACTGCTACATCGTACACGTAACGAACACAACCTATTATTAGTACTTCACCATTTGACATTGGAATGTTGGTATTAAAAACAATACTTGGGTCGTATCTTGTGCTGTATGATAAAAAAGTATTTGTTAAACTAAATTATACGCATAAAAGCATTTTATAAATGAGCTCTTAAAAACTTGTTTGGGCCATGTAAAATTCGGAAACTTTAAACTGATTTACAAAGGAAATTATCCATATAGATAGTTTAAAATGTTAATAAATATTTACAATTATTATTTCACATTGGACCAATCCATTTTTTATTTGAAACCACACGTCTAAAATGGAGAATAATATATATGCTTTGTTTGCAGTGATCCGCCACATTTTACGGATATTTTTACATTTAAAAGTATATTGTTTGACATAAAAGTATTTTAAATATAACATCGTTCCTTTTAATTTATCATTTGCAAGAAACATTTACCCCAGTGGCACAGCGGTATGTCTGCGGACTTACAACGCTAGAATCCGGGTTTCGATACCCGTGGTGGGCAGAGCACAGATAGCCCTTGTGTAGCTTTGTGCATAATTAAACAAACAAACATTTACATTAGATTTTTCAAAACTTGTGCGTAAACGAAAAAAAATAATATTATATTACCAAACATCTATTAAAATTATAAAACATAGAAGACCGAAAAATGCGAGCGCTTTCGAACTTTTACGTACTTAATTAAGTGGTGAAAAATTAAACCTTTTGATTGTCATGTATTTTTTAACTGTTTCATAAAGCTACGCGGTTTTTTTTAATATCATGAAACAAATAATGATTGTATCTTTCATTTCTCGTAGTTTACTTCAACGATGTAAACGCTCTTACTGTAATTTTTTATATATTTTTTTTAATATTGATTATTAACCATCGCAAAGCTTATTGTAATACGCACTAGAATTTGTATTTTGAATTGAACTAGTAGTCGTAGAAAACTTCAAAATGTCTAAAATCATATTCAAAAGTAGAAACGTTTACGTATGATTTTTACGTTTATTATAAATAAATAGTATTAAGTAAAAACACCTTCAGAATTTAAATAAAAATACACTGGTAGGCTAATAATTTAATCTCTTCTAAAATAACACAAGTCTAAAATAAAACTTTTTTTGTAGTTGAAGTAATGTAAATATGTGATTCTGTCGGCTGTAACTGTATTGAATTTATTTATACGCGCGCACTACGTCGTTCAGACGTTCCTTTGTTGTCTGTTTTCCTCGCCACCCATTGTTAGCCCATCATTTCCCACACTAAGTCTCTGCCTCCGGGTTTCCAGGAGTGACTAGGTGATGATAATGTGCTACCTGGATTAGGTCAGTGGTTTGAGTGTCCGACATCAACACAGAACAAAGGATATCTAATATTAATAATAACGAGTGTCTGTTTTAGATTTTGCATTAGAACTTAGTATTCACAAAGAATATCAATAATCGTAGAATATATATTAAGATTACATGAGGCATGTAGTTCATATGGTGGAGGAAAATAAATTTAAAACGTAGCTCTATTTAATATAGAAACGTCCTAATTTGTAATTTTTTAGCATACTGTTCAATGTATCCTGATTCAAGCGCAACTAAATATTTAAAATTGTTGTAAAGCATCAAAAGTTTTAATAAACACCATTATATTTTTTAATCACAATTACTGGTACTTTCACACTCGTCTAATTGTTAAAGTCAACACGAATAAATCTTTGGTTTGATTACGCCATTTTAAAAACAAAATTAGGGCTAGGGTTAAAAATATCAGTAAATACTTCGACAACTATGATAATTTTGCTCAGGGGTGAAATTCTCAAAAAAAGTAGAGGTACTTAACTGGGTGAAGTGGACCCGTTTATGAAAAAAAAAAAAACAATATGTGTAAACATAAAAAAACGACAAAGCAGCTCAAATAAGTCCCGGTACTCAATACCGGCAGAATTTCGCCCCTGGTTTTACTTAAAGCTTGTAATTGTTTATATTTATTTGGCAGATATAAAAAAAATCCGTTTTTTTTACGTATATATTTAGACATTATTTTTTTATAATTGTGGAAGTAAAACAGTTTTGGAAGCTACTGTACAAATGAGTTTCATTCTATTTACTGGTTTAAAGGTACTTATTATACATAGGTTACCTAATTTATTTGTGTCCTAGTGGTTAGCGTGCTGAACTGTTAATCCATGGTTAACATCCTTTGCCACAATATATTTGGGGCCTCAGGTGTGTTATAAGAAGGAAGATGAAATTGATTTGCATTTTGTTTTTTTAAAGAGAGAAAAAAAACTTCAAGCTTTGGGGCCTTTAAGGCTGCCACTCAAATTCTAATGTTTAATTAGCACAAGAGTTGGCGATAGGTGCTGTAGGCTAACTGCTTTCCTTCCAGCCTCACTTTAAAATTAGGGACGGCTAGCAAAGATAGCCCTTGTTTTAGCTTTGCACGAATATCCAATGCGATATAAACAAACCTAAACTTATCTTTTAAAGTATGTGGTCTCTAGATCTTACCTTCTGTGAGGAAGGCATATTATCGGTACTACATACGATTATCCCGAAGGAATAGTCGGTGCGTGCTTTGAGCGTTCCACAAAAAATTTGTCTTTTCTAGAAGTACGTAAAAAACAAAACAAGAAAGGATAATATGGGAGATGAATCGGGTTTTCTCAGCGTAAAATCTTGTGAAATGGGAATGATAATAGCATTTCAACTTCTGTTATGACTATTCATTTAATAGAAATGTCCTAACAAATGTACAAATCTTTAGAACCTGTGAAGATATAGCTGCACACATTTTAATTAATACAATATACAAGTATTTTTAAGTTACTGTTCAAACCCATAAACGTTTCGTTTTTAAAATATTAAAAATCTTTTTTTTTTGTTAGTGCATTAATGTGGCAAACATTTTATTATATTTTCCCAACTATTTAAACTATGTAGGCTTAGAAAGCTGTACGACGCTAATACTGGCAAGACACTTAAAACTTTACTTAATAATAACTGAACTTTAATGGGCCAGAGAAGAGTATTGGGAAATATTTTGTATATAATTTAGTACAATTTAAACAAATCCACTGTTTTAGTTTGTTTCTTTGCATATCGAGAGAAGGGTCGTTAGAAGTGTTGTTATACTCGTGTAGAAAAGACTGGGGGAAACTAGATGCAGTTTGCATGAATGTTTAGCCAGGCAGCTCTTTGACCCGCCTACTTCGGGTGTCATATGCTAATACTAGATTGGTCATGCCAGAATAAGCGGTTTGTCGCTCCGCCCACAACGATGTCTGAACAGTGAGTGGCTAGTAATTTTATTTTTTGTGGTAGTTACTTTTTTAGAAACTTTAAAAATGTTTTTGCTCTTTTAATACACGAATCGCGGAATATATCATACTCTAAATATACATACACACAGACTATATTTTATACGTTAGTTACCAAGTTAATAAATAATTATGCCGTCTTCAGTGTTGCAAGTTTTCATTTAGTGTTATTGGTAATAAAAGCGTGATTTATTCTATTGCTCGTTTTGGTAAATTGTATCATAAAGTAAACCCAAATATTAAAAACCAAACGATAAATTAACATACTTTGTGTTTTTGGCTGTAATATTTTACTCTCCACGAAGACCCAATCAAACACACACACACAAAAAAATATGTATAACATACCGAGGTAAAATGTATTACATTTTTAACCTTAAGTTCCTCGTAAAGTAGGTATAATTGGAAAAACCTGGGAAGGCATATATTTGGTATGTTTTATAGCTAACATGATCGATTGTTGACATGTGCACCGCGATAGAATTAGACGCTCGTGGAAACTTCGTTTCGGTGTTCACTGAAGCCGAATCAATGTAAACAACCAACATGTACTTGGAAGCGGTACGCAACCATTTTCAGTGTGTAGGGGAGGTAGTATTTTTGAGATGCGCTCAATCATATAAATATAAAATGTATTTCCAATAGAATTGTGTAAACTGAATAAGAATTATTGAAAGTTCAGTAGAATACACATATATATCAACATAATTATATAGAGAATATGTTAATTTTATGCACTAAAACATTTATTTTAATCTTTAATACTATCGTTTATAGTCTTTCGTTTGCACTTTCACGTCTTTGTTATGACAAAGTTCAACCAAAAATATTGCGTATAACGTTCATAGCGATAGTTACTTCACCATCCATAAAAAACGACAGTGATGAACTTGGATAAAAGATAATAAATTGACATGTCTAAATGAAAACTTTTTCAAGTTTATTTTGAGCGACGTTTCGGGCAGACGCCTTTCGTCAGGCAGTAAAGACCGTGTTACAATGGAATTAGGCTAAAAATGAACTGCATTTCTCCAACACGTAATCCTGTATATTATTATTCGTGTGTCAAATTATCGTACAAAATAATAACTATGTACTCGTATTTTTAAACTTTGTATAATATCTTTTGTCAATTTCGCCAGCACAAATTATTAACTTAACTGATATTTTGAATACCTAAATTGCTATCTTCGTTAATTTCCATCGTTCTTAATAGATAAGATTATTAAGAATAGTAGTATTATATAGTCTTAACAAAATAGAAAATTGAAATGCAGAATTTTCTGAATTAGTGTTTATATATATGTGTGTATGTAACATCTTTACTCCAGTTTGTTTTAGTAAAAATGTTGTAGGCATACAACATATTTTTCTTTCATATATTAAGTTCAAACCGACCAGATTTTTTCACTTAAATAATATTAAAATTGGTTTATCCAAGGGAAAAAATTAGTTCATGTTTTGTCGTGTAATGTTAGAACTGTACTTACGGAGTTGTGTGAAAGGAATATTTTGCTTCAACTTTTAAATATAAGACTTGTTAACTATAAGTTTATGGTGCATGAATTAAGTCAAGTTATACAAAGATTTAAAACATCACTTTATAGAAACAGTTTATTGGCGGTTCAGTATGTCATATTAAACTGTTTTGGATATGCAAGTCAACAAATTATGTGACAAGCACAGCCGATGTAAGGTTGTGGAATGGCGTGTATTAGAACTACGTTTTAATGTGGTTTGTAGTTAGGTTGGTAATATGATGGCTTTTGGGAAAGGCATATAACAGTTCTTTTCGACGCAAAATATTGATAGAGATGTGTTACGATCGGGGATTTAGAATCTCGAAGATAGAGATATCCTTTGTACTTAACGGCACTTCAAAACAAAGGAATATGGATCAGCTTGGAGAACCAGGACCATAAGAAAATCTGCAATAAAACGTTTCCCAGCCGTGATAAGTAAAATGTGATGTCTTGTAACAGGTGAAAATCCACGAACATTAAAGGTCTATGGCAAAGGCAGTCAACATGCCCCAGGCTACAGTACGTTACATGATCAAGAAGAATTTCCACCTGGAAACGCGATCAATATGGTGTGGGTTTACCAAAATAAGTATCCCAATCATATTTCCAGTTCAGTTGTCGCATACCTAAAGCAGCTAGAGAATGAAACGAGTATTCATGCTATATCATAAGACGACATACCGATTAAGTCGCCAAAAGCAGTATCTGACTGTTGAAACACTAGATAGATTGTAGGGGGGAATGGTGTGATTTGAACATAACAGCTTTGTGACAGACTTTTGCAAAGCTATTGTCAAGATATGCACAGTTAACAGATAGAGCGTGACTGAACTCGTCGAAGTGGACTGTAACGACGTGTTGAGGCTCCAAAATTGATTTAACATAACGTACTCAACACTGTGTATATAATATACACACGGGCGCGCGTATTTGTAAAATTATGTGTACATATATCTTATATATATTCATTTCTGATGTTCACTAAAATAAGAAGAAAAACTCGTGGTAACCTTCGATGTAATTCAGCAACATCTTGACATAATTTCGGGCGTTTTCCTGAACATTGTATCTATAGTGCCTGTGTTCAGCACTTTGACACATTGGCAGAATAACACAAGACCCGTTACTTGGCAACTTGCCCAACACTTACTCTGTAATAAAAATATCAGCTCAAATAGACAAAGCTGACGTGGCAGGTTTCTCATGCAACTTGTAGGCTTTGGGATCTCGTGACGAGTAAACGTACTGCAGGTACATTGTTGTCAGTCGCCTGCGTAATTGGCAAAATATGCAAACATATATTACGTTTTGAACTCTATTTTCTACCAAAAGTTTTGACTTAAAAAATATGATACCCCCCTTTCCTCGAAAAAAGAATACTTTCGTGCTTTGTAAATTATTGGGAAATATTTCCCAAAGTTTGCAAATATTAATAAAAAATATAGCTCCTTTACATGATGGCTCATTCAAATTTTGTGTGTGTGTGAATGATTAAGTGATGTTTAAACAGGCCTTGAAAATCGTTTCTCAGAAACAAGCCGTCCGTCCCCTGGTGTGACGTTAGCAAGTCTTCGGATTTAAAACGCTAAAATCAGGACACAGCAGATAGCCCAATGTGACTTTGCTATAATAAAACTCTCTCACATACACACACAGAGAAGTTAGCCCTAGATTTCGGAACTTGGATCTCTGTACAATAAATAGGCCTGATCTTTTATTTATTTGTTTTTATTTTTGTCAAATTAAATATACTTGTAAATGGGTTTTTGTGTGTTACTCATTAAAGTGCAATATCCAACTTTCTAGAAATAACTGTATATAAATTCGATGACGAGGAACCCACTTTGAGACTAATAATGGTTGGAGACGGCTTGAATGGGTAATGTACCTGATGATGACAAAACATTGTCGAAACGTTGTACATTTGCTGTTATGTTAAACTTATATTAAAGTTTTTCTTCATTACCCATTCAAGCCGTCTCCAACCATTAACTGTATATAAATATAAAATCCATATATTTATTTTTGAAACCGGTGAAGATAGGTTCCTGGTCGCAACGTGTTTTAACTCGGTAGGTTGAGTTTCGGGAAACAAACTATTACTTTTGATCTTATTAATATTCTCATGACGTAAAACCAAGTCCTGTGGTTTTGAAACAGTCAAATACCCAAATCCATAACCCTTGTTTCATGATTCATACGAGGATGGTTTCCATATTATAATCTGTTGCAGCATTGTGTCAGTATTATTCGTCAACACCTAAAGAATACAACTATTGATGTATTGCACTTATACAAATAAATATAGACGTACATTTAATTCAAGAACTTTTGATGTTTTTATTTTTTACTTCAAATCGACCACAGGAGACAGAGCTATCTCGTCGTGATGGCAGGTCAGTATTTATTGAACCTGATCAGGCTAAACAAATTTTAGACAGGAAATAAATAAAGGTTCATGTAAAAAATGAGCACGATTTTCGGGAACTCACAATATTAGTATGTACTTCTAAGTTGAAACAAAGTTAAGTGATTAACACTGGATCGAAAAATAATCTGGAAAAATACGTTCGATAATGTCAGATTAGTTAAATTTCTTTTGTGCTGTTTTGTAAGAAAAGAAAAGAGCACGCAAAGAATGTTTGTGTTTTATGACGATAGTCTTATGTTGGTATTCACTTTTACGTTTTATAACATCTCCTGTTTCGTAGAGTATAAATTTGATCGTTTAGTTTCACCTGGTCCTATCACGCGAAGTGAATGTGACAAACTAGTACAGGCTATAATAGTTAGTTATGCTAGGACTAGTATGTGATGAAAAACAGCCGTATCATATCCTGCAGGCGTTATTGTACATTCAGCCCAGTCAGACCAGTTACTCAAGGCCCTTTTTGTTACGCATGGCCTCGCGTTCTTACCGTGAGCGCTCGCGCTTGAACTGTAAGCCCAGTTCAATAGAAGTCTGTAATGCTTTTGACGTTGACTAAAAGCAGTGGCTTGAGCATTGTTGCAGGTCTGGTTTCTGAAAATCAAACTGCATGTGTATGCAAAAAAAAAAAAAAACTAGGTAAAACACGTTTTTGTATCTCAACTTATTTTTTTTACCCGTGAGTAATAAAACTTTTTATTTTAGCTATTAAAATTACAGTTCAGCAGAGAACAGAAAGTAAAATTATCGTGATATAAACAAGCGAAATTTCTTAGCGACTGGTGATGATAATGTTAACTTTTTTGAGTGCAAGATGTGTTTATTCTGCGGCTGATAATACATGTATATGAAAAGTATTTAAAGTTTATGCATGATTAAATAACACAAAAATCTAAGTTTGCTGGTTTAAGTTCAAAATTATTCCGTTTCTAAGCTGAAAGTAATAAAGGATTTAGTACAGTTTTTTTGTTCTGTATTTTCAAGCTTTCTCTTAGGTACAAATCTTATTCAGACATTTTGTCTTCAATAGCTTTTGGTTTTTCAAGGTCTGTTGAAGCGTGCTACTTTTCTGTTGCCTTTCTAGACAGTATAACGTGGATTTTGTTTCAAGAACTAATTTGTCACTTTAAAAAATAAACTTATTAAGCTTAAAAGATATTGTGTTGACTAACAAACCATACGTTCTTAGACAAAAAATAAAATAAAATTTGACACGGGATATTTTTCAGTTGAAAATTCGTAAGAAAATAGTAACAAATATTTTTGCCATATTTTTTCACAGGGAATTATGCTTTTTATATTCTGGAACATACATGTCGTTATCGTCAACTGGAAATAACTAGTCGTATACTTTCAAAACTTTATTAAGCCCTCCCTACCCTCGTTTTTTTAATTAAATATCATAATACACAAGCGTCGAAGATTAGAACATTATGGTAATACCACGACAGTAATACATGCCTAAGTGCATGGGTAAGCATGATTGTGTATAAAACATTATTGAACCAGTTACATGTGTACATTATGTGTGTATAATATGTAATGAATATTATGTTTTCAAGTAATTTGCTAATGGAACATTTAAAAGGTATGGTTAACATAAATTTGATCAATAAAATATTAAGATATTTTAAAATTAGTTCCGATAAAAAAAAGAGTCTTATTTGGATAATATTTTTGTGCAGTAACAACGTTAGAATAATATTACCGCTAGAATAGATATTAACAATTCGCCCCGTGTATGTTGAACAGTAATGGTGGCTAAAGTTATTTTTAACAATGTAAATACTCCATGTTTTATTTATTATCTTGATTTTTTGGAAACATATTTTTGTGTCTGTTTTTTGATAGGAGTGATGCATCAAAAAAGTTGCGACCAGCCCAAATTCGGAATATTCGTGACTAACATAACAGTAATTATTTGTAGTATTTTAACTTTCTGCCTTTCCTCACTACAAAATTAACTGTTACCGGGTAAAACACCAAAAGGTGATAAACTTACGTTAAAGTATAGATCCCGGTAGTAAGGGTCCGCTTTAAGGTGTTTTTTGTTATTTAAAAAAAAAGGTCCCAATAATATAGTTTGTGAAAGATTTTCGGTAATTACACATTTCCAATATATATAGACACACGAATACTCACACTTCAGTTGTGAAGGGCACGAACTGTTGTTGCAATACGACTGTATAAAACTGGTCATAATTACAAAGGAAGTGAAAAATGTAGAATATAATGTTAAACGATTCACGTGATTTATTTAAGGAGTTAAATTTAACAGTTTCAATACAATGTTTTTTGTTAATAGCATCACTGTATTTTATTTCAACTTACTCCTTCCTAACTTCGTTATACGAATTTCCTATTCCAAACTATATTTCAATCTTTCATTATGGATTTGAACGATAGATGTTGCCATTGTTAATTTCTCGAGCTTTACTTGTATAAAATAATAAAATAAGGTACAGAAACATGATTATAACATGATTATTTTAGCTTGTTACACTTATTGTGTAGCTTTATATTAACCTTTTTACAAAAGCCTGGTACTTCTGCTTCAAACTTTATAGATGAAACTAATTTCTTGTAGTGATTTATCGCGTGTTTCCACAATATTTATTAGAGCAATCAGCATTTGTTTATAGTGCACACTATTTATTGCATTATGGTAAACAAATTCCACTGTATTAAGCGATTTGTTTTTGGTTAGTCTGCGATGTTTTCGGTGTTTAACGTGGTGTCCCCTTAGTGTAAAGAAAACCTCTATAAGCTCCAGCATATAATAATAATCTTGTCACTAGAATCGGTTTGTTATGTTACTGTTAAGAACTAATCACAAATATGGTATTGTTATAACGTATTCTATCGTTGGGCGGGTTTTTTTTAGATTAAGTAGTGGTAATAGTACGAGGTCGAGTCCACGTGACAATAACGAGTTAACTTATTTTGGCCTATAACGTTCTGTAGACTACATTCACGTTGATACATATTGTAGGCCTACGTCCAAATACATAAACGTTTTAACATAAACTCTGCGGCTAAATGTACGCCTAATTCGGAATACGAGGTTTCAATATAAACTGCAAGACGTGCACAAAACTCAACTAATTGTGTTGAATTAACAAACATGCAACTCGCCAAGTAACTGAATATCAGAACAGACGCATTAACTCTCACTGAGTATTAAACAACTAATTATTAAAATACTTCACTCTGACTGGTACTAAACGAAAATCAATGCTAACTTTATTTCCGTACTTATGACTGATGGACCTATCTAGATGTTGGTCAGATTTACTAGAACTTAAACTCATGCGCCCTCTAGCAAACATCTAAAATTTAAAAAAAGAAAATATAGCTTACAACATTGCACCCTTCATTTATTATGACGTACTTGAGCAGTCCTAATACAAAATCAAACTACACTAAACTGTTCGTTCACCAAGTTATTTTGGTAGTGTTCTTTTCTGGTATATAGATGGGATGATTCTTATTCATTGTTGTCAACTTGCTGTACTGTCATTTTGGGAGTGGGCCTTTTAGTCAAAATCTAAATTAAACAATGAAAATATAGCTTACAACAGTATATAAGGATGTTTGCTTTTAGATAAATGTCTTTCATTAATAGTGGTAATATTAGATAACAGAGCACGTGGCCAGATGGAATGAAATAACACTTCTTACAACTTTGATGTGTACTTGGATATATTTATTGAAAAGTTGTTCTTGTTTTTTAAGTTTGTGTGTGTGTCACGTAACACCTAAATCGCTGGTCGCGACTATTTCTAAGTGGTACCAAACGAATCGTCTCGGTCCAGAGATTTGCACAAAAGTAAAATTTTTCACCCTACCCCTTGGGGAACCTGGGGATTTCCCGATAACTCCTTTTCCTTAATTACTGGATTCAACAACTGAATGTTGTCAAACGAATTCATCTCGGCCCCAAGGTTTGCACAAAGGTAAAGCTTTTCACCCAACCCTATAGGGAACCCGGGCATTTCGCGAAAACATTTTTACGGGAATTCCCCGAAAACAGACTCCACAGTTGGCATTGATTTACATTAGAGCACGTAAATAAGTAGGCCTACTAATTATTTTTCGTAACTTGGTTAAATGAATTAAATTTGCATTATAGCGACAATGATAATTAAACTGAAAAAGTGCAAAATAGTAGCTCAAGCATTAAATTTACGTAATAGCGGCCCTGTAAATGTGGGCCATAGGCCCACGGGTTCGCTGGTAGCATCATACGATACTTTCACTCAAGTTCAGTTGGCATATTGTGATTCATGACATTAGATATAACATAGCGTCTCGTATAGATATGAGCGACTCCTCTTTCACTGAGGAAGAGTAATTTAAATCATTAATATCAATTGACAAATCGACATGAAAATCAACGTCTACAGATGAATTTGAGATGAGAAAAATATCAAATATGGTCACTAATTTAAATAACTGGTATGCTCTTTATCGTATCAAATAAGTATCAGGTTACTAAGGCTACGTTCAGATTTACACAGGATGAATCAAAAGTCCGTAGGGTGCTTGGTCTCACTGGGGGTTACTTAACATGACGTCATATATATATGTGTAATCAAAGTTCTATAAATGTTATCTCTGAAATTATCAGTCTGAGGTAAAATTTGTCAATACAGAATGTGTAGCACAACGATACCACGCCAGAAACGTTGTTTTATATACGGATTTTGCATAATTTTGACTAAAGATTTAATTTTCTTTGTTCATAGACAAGGATATAAAACGTATTCTTTCTTATGTGTCGACTCGCAATCTGTGGGCCGAGGGTTCGAATCCCCGTCACACCAAACATGCTCGCCCTTTTAGCCGTGGGGGCGTTATAATGTGACGGTCAATCCCACTATTCGTTGGTAAAAGAGTTGACGGTGGGTGGTGATGATTAGCTGCCTTCCCTCTAGTCTTACACTGCTAAATTGGGGACGGCTAGCGCAGATAGCCCTCGTGTAGCTTTGCGCGAAATCCATAACAAACAATCTTCCGTATGTATGCAACTAACAGAAGAAAGAAAAACATTTAATTTTTAAATGTAATCTCTCATCGCCTTACTTCAACTGACTCACAGATAATTTGTTTTTATCATAATTAAATAATATTTTTTTTTATGTTTTAAATACTAAAACGTATTACTCAGCTTCACAATCACGTGATGCGACCGACAAGTTGGAGCTGTGAAAGTAAGTCTAACATAGTGCTAGTATCGATCAGTTTATTAAGTGAATAATATTATTGTCAATTTATATGAAACTCGGATTCGTTTTCATTTGGAATACCATGCCCCGTTTTCTTGTCCTAGAGGAATCTGTTGTAAAGGGTACACAAGTACGTGAGTAATTCTTTGTTTGAAAGGTTTATTCGCATAGACTCACTACGATGAATTAAAGACATATTATTCACTGTATGAAGTCTAACCCTTGGTTACTGAAGGGAGGTGAAATCCCACGAAACTTGTCTTAACCCCGTGATGAATAAATATAACTTTATATTTCTTTGTTATAGAAATGTATACTTTCGATTATGAGAGAGAGAAAAAAGGTGGTAGGCTGATCTATAAGAATGTTGGATAATATGAAAGTAAAATATTACGTATATATGGGTAGGTGCTTTGGGTATGAGGGGTAATTTCAATGGCTAAAGTTTGAGACGACTTTCACACAAGCTTCTTCTGGGTATTACATCTTTGATGTAACAATGATTTGATCCTGTTAGAAAGTTTTTAAAATGAATTTACTTTAAATGTAAACGTTTGTACAGCTTTTGTTTTGTTCTGGTTTTGTCATACAAATTTAATTAAAGAATGTTTGTGACGTTTCACACGAGAACAATAATGCACATTACACATTTAGAATATGTAACTTGAAACATTGCATACTTAGAAATACATGAAGCTTAATTACCAAAATTCGCTACCGATGATAAAACCGGCGAGATTACAACAGTGAAAGGTTTAAACACGCGCTGAAAGACCAGCAGTTTGCAGTGTTATCTCTAATGGTACTTTTGTATTTAGTTACACAAATAAAAACTGTGTATTTATTTCAACAGAGGCCTAAAGTACATGAGCTTACGGGTGCTGTCGTAATTCACCAACTAGTTCCATGCTGTTTTATCTCTAATTTTAGTCTGTCAGACCACGTATTGGTAGTGTTTTATACGTATTGCAAACAGCGCAACACTTGCTTCCTGCCAGAGTTAACATACCTCAATGTAAGGCCTTTTTGTCAAGGCGAAACACGTCTATCGTAAACTAAGAGTGCGGGCCCCGGTCGATAGCCTGTGCTTTCGTTAGTTTGTTGCGTGTCGTGTGCAAAACGCACCCTCAAGCTCTTGTTTCTCTGGTTTACAAGGTCACGTGATATTCTTCCTTTACGTTGGTAACGAGAAGGTCGTTCAATACGAGTTTCGCAACGTGTTAAATGTCTTACGAAATCCCCGAGTTCGGGGTGATCGTAAGCGATGCTATAGACGTAATACAAATTTTGAAAGTCTGTTGAAAAGAAATGAAATATACTTTGACAGTGGATTATTAACTAACAGCTCTTTACCATGTGCAGATCATCCTGCATCAGATGCGAGCTATAGTGTTACTTGTTAGCACCCCCCGTATAAACATCTTGTTTCATTAACAAGTATTTGGTGTATCATAAAAAAAAGTGATACATCGTGTAATGGAATAAGTAAAACAACACAATTTCGACATATTTTGTCAATCGTGGCCCTTGTAAACGTAATAAAACTAGTGATTAATATGTCATTAAAAAATAATTAGGATTTAAAATTTACGTTATATTTTTAAAATTGGACATGCATAGTACAAGGTTTATTTGGCTTAATTTAAAAATGTTTTATCTCAACTGTTTTTAGCAGGTAAAAAAAAACGTAAAAATTGACGTCTTTTATGCTAAAATTCACCAAAGGATTAATAAATTTACAGGTTAGTTTCATTTATTTTTTACAATATTATTATTTTTTCTTCAGAAAGAATTGCTCCCCAAATCATGTAGAAATTTTCTAATTTTGTGAGTGTGTATTTGACAACTTAGTTTGGGTTCTGTTTACAGCCTAACCAGAGCATTTTCATACGCGAGTTTAATTTACACGTGCAAAGCTAGTTTGCCGTGATGACGTACTAGCTAAGACAAGTTTGACGGTTAGCACTACTACTAAACCTATAATTAGATGGTAAGGAGGTGTTTTTTTTTACAACCACACATTGAACGCATGCGCATTTTAAACTATTACACACATTTTGTACTCGTTTACTGGTGGGTTGGCTATGGCTGTCGTGTTGTTTTGTGAGCAAGTGAATCTTTGAGCGACTCATCTTTTTGGTTAACTGGTTGCTACGGCTACGGCGATAAACACAGCCTGAGGGAAATGATCGCCTGATATCACGGATCTTGCATTTGAAGGGTCTTATAATGGTGGAGGTCACCTTTCCGGCGGCATGTTGGTTTTGTAATACATCAGTGTGTAAAAACATCTGGAGAAATATGCTGGAATCGTCGGCTTTTTTTCGCTAATCTGTGCTTGTTGATAATCGTCGGCTTTTTTCGTTAATCTGTGCTTGTTGATAAAAGTTAATTAATACAATAACACCAAGGTCTTACTTTATTATAAATAAGACACTCTAAAATGTTTCGTTTTTGAGATTCTTATGTTTTAACATACGGTTTCACCTGGTATTCTGATTTTGTGATGATAGAGAACAAAATTTAAGTCATGTCGTAAGGCTCGAGGATTTACTAGTATTTTTCATTGTCTCATGTCAGGCCTGCGTTATTTTCAAACTCTAACGCTGTGTTTTTCCTATGTGCTCCTGTTCGACTCTTATATACATTTTAAAGACATTATTTGCTGTAAAGCTACTTATTAAACAACGAATTTGTATAATTTCCTGCAATCGATAAAAAAAGCCGAAAGTGTACTTTTAAAAGCGTAATTGAAATCCATTTGAATTGTTTTATTTGTATTATTAAGCACACATATATTAAAAATTCCGTATTTAATGAACATCCTTGAGCACAAGTTATGGGACTCTGTAAAGCATCAACTACAACATTTCCCGCCAAAACGTAGGGTAGACGTGAGTGTGCATTATATTATTTTTTTCTCAAGACACCTGCTCGGTGAGAATTGTTCTGTTTTGCAAGTGAAGAGAGCTCGTGCAGATCGTCGACGTTATTTCCTTGTCGATGATATGCTTTACACTTTCAAAACCTGTTCTACTTGTTCTATTACATGTTTACCATTTAACATCACAAGCTTACTTAAAACCCAACAGAAACATAACTTGTTATGGGGTGAACGCCTTTTGTAAGCAGGCGAAACGCGGTTATAATTAATTATACTTGCCATAGGACATTAGTTTTATGCACATTATATTTATAAAACTGTATTCAAGAAAAGTGTATAACAGTATTTCAACGATACTATGCCCAGCATATCTATTGCTGATGACGTGTTTCGCTCAATACAGAGTTCATCAAGCCTATATAAACAGTTTTACCGCACTGTTATGTTTGTTGTGTCCCAGCTGGCCAGATGAGCTGTGTATTGAGCGCAACGTGTCGTCGACAGTGGTTGAAATACTGTTTTACTGAATAAATAATATTGACAGAACTAAACAGCGCATTGTATAGATTAGCTTTGTGCTAAAAATCCCAACAACAATAAGTAATAATAAATATAATTTTCAAAACATTTTAAACTTAAAAATCTCCTTTCATTCATATTATTGATTATATGGAAAACACGGTTCAATACTTTAGGCACACAAACACACACACAAAAAAAGAACTTATTGGTTCCTGAGGTAGTAGTTTCGTATGGTGTTTCTCATACCTCCAAATTCTGAGATCCGGGAGTAGGACTGACACAGGGTGAGCATGATTCGGTGTGACGGGGATTCAAACCCGCGACCCTCAGATTGCGAGTCGAGTGCCCTAACCACCTGGCTATGCCGGGCCCACGTTCTGGAGGTAAGTATGTTTGTTAACTGGCCATGTGGAAACTTGCCAGCGAGACATTTATCTTTAAATCGCCAAGGTTTGTACATGGTATTTTTTTGAAATAGCATGTAATTTTTTTTTTCGCCAAGTAAAATAAAATTGGAAGGTTATATTTACTAATTCCGGTATACGATTTTAATAAGCCTTCGTAAGAAAGTAACAGTGTCAGGAATGCCGGTTCACCACGTTCTTTACAATAGCACGATTTCCAACGAAAGGTAACAGTGTTTTAGGTAACTTTTTCCTTCTTGAGTATAAGATTGGTCTCGTTCACCCTAACATGAAGAGTCATTGTTGAAACGGACAGGTTGGGGTGAACGACCCTCACACATGCTTACATTACCCGGATGTGGCAGCTTAATTTACACACTTATTTATAACGTCATGTTATGTTTATCGTACAAACCTTTCTAGAGATGTCGGAGAGAAGGTAATCCATCACAGTTGTGAACACTTAATTGGATATATACGATGTGCAACTAACACTGACTGATAGATAAATTACAATCGATCATTTAAAAAGATAATGAAAAATAAACGTTTTCGAGACTTTATTCGTCTGTTCCCCGAACTTTCTATACCTACCATCAGTTGAATATTATATTCAGTAAATAATTCATACTTGAATTTTGAACTTTCAATCATATTTAGTTGCTCTTGTAGTGTTGCTTCGTTTTTTTCACGTAAAAGGGTTCGCAGAGTATTTATGTGTGAAATATTCCTCAGTCGTAGACGTTAATTCTGATACTATTCGTCGTATAACCCGTCATTTTGCCGTCGAGTTTAGTGTTTTTTTAGCACCCCACCAGTCAGTGAAATCCGTAATTGAGTGATCCCTGTGTCTAACAGATAAAACAGCTCAATTACTGAACATCATCGTAAACTCAAACAAAAATGTCAGTTTTTAGAGCAACAATGTGTATCATACTTTCATAGGACAAGACCAATATTTTGTTGTAGAGTTCAACAATGTATAAAACAGGATCCTCACGCTGATAGTTTATAACACAGTCGTAGTTTGCCTTTACGTACAGTGATTACTTACAAATTACGGTTACCGATTTTTTTTAAATTAGATATTTTTTGTTTCTCAAAGTGTGTGGAGTAACCCTATAGTTGGATTTAAAAAGCCTAATCTTCTAAGATCGGTTGTGTTCGTCTTCTTTTCGGCTTTATTGGACAGTTTTATCATTTCTTTAAATGCAGGTAACACTTACATTTATTTAGTTATACGAAGAATCTACTGTCGTGTGCTCACCGTTCATTTGGATATACGTTTTACAAAAAAAAAAATAGTCTGATATACAAATGTTTCGGTAGAAATAAAATGTTAATTTTACCTGAGATCCATAATATGTTCTGTATAGTTTAGTTTGCAAATACTGTTACTAAAAAAAAAAAGGTTTCATATCAGCATAGAACAACAAAAATAGTATGTTTTTCTTTGTTTTTTTGTGGTCTTCCGACTGTTTCTAAGCGGGTTTTCGTAATGTCCACCGGAACTTTAACTGGTCTGGCCAGTTATCACGAGTCCTTCAACCTGTCGTGGAATGTTGTTCTTCCAGGTTCGGAAACTGCTTGCTTTGTGACCGGGTTGTGGTTATTATTGCAAAGCCTTGTGTAATATTTACGCCTACTGTCCACGTGGAAATACAGGTACCCATGCTTTCAGAATGCGAGAAGGGTGTGTTTTAATATAGGTCACTGTACTCACGATGATGGTGGGGTTTTGATTGCTTGAATATAGTGTATGTCGTTACTTTGTAACGTTCTGTTTTTCAAATCCAAGAAGCTTGAGGGATTGTAATACTAAAATTTGGAGATCGATATGCATATGCAAATCCCCATCGTTCAAAATTTGAATGTCACCGGTGAAAAAATAGATTAAAATACACCTCCACAGATAAATTAGTAATCAAACCTTCTCACGCTTTGAGGTATCGACCCCCAATTTTATCGAATGCGTTACGTATGACAGTCTATACTGAATTCTGAGGTGATATGAATTATTAGTCACTTTGAGGGAGGGAACAAGTTAAAAGAAACAGCTGTAGGTAAACTAGAAGCCCAAAATTTTCGTTAGACTTCAATCTGATTTTAGATTACAATATGTTAACGATTTCGTGATTGGCCACAGATATATCAGATAGGTTTTTATATGTTTGTGACTTGAATAAAACTTGCTTCGAAACATCAATTTAACTTGTAAGCGATAGGTAGAAAGTGAGATGTTAAAAACGACTGGCTTTAAAAATTTATAAGTTAAAAATGACTTGTTTTCTTTTTTTCGACGTTCTAATAATAGCGGATCGAGAATCCGACGAATTATATATATATATACTACACATAGTAGCTGTAACTTTTAAAAGTACGTGATTAAGCCATAAGGAATTTTGAGTTTATTTACGAACTTGTGTGACAGTCTTCAATTATGTTTACGTAAAAAACCGCATTTAGTTGTCTGTACAATGTGTTAGTAGTATTTAAATATTTTTGAGAGTAACAAAAGTTCATTTTTTGAGTACAAAATAAGCTTGATATGCACCAGTCATCACAGAAATATTAAAAATATAAATTAAGTAGTTAGTAATTGAGTGATAAAATTGCCTGTTTTGCACACCAGTATGCCCTCTGTGGTTCAACGGTACATCCGAAGGCTTATGGCGCTAAAAACCGTGGTGGGCACAGCAAAGATGGCCCATTGTGTAGCTTTTTACATTACAACAGAAATACCAGTGATGTAACCAGAACTTGGAGGTAAGTGTGGGGTAGAAGAATTACAAAAAGGCGTTAGGAAACCAGTCATTTTTTTTACCGCTTCTGTACACATTTTAGGAAACATTTTTCAAAAAATAGGAAGGAATAAGATGCCCTTATAATAATCTGTGTTCACGCTAACGTAATTTAATTTATAACTAATTTGTCACGAAGCAAATAATTAAACGAAACATACATATAAATTGGTTAGTAAGAAAAAGTGAAACGTCTCGGTGAACGTTTTATTTGTGGCCGAGAAACATTGAAGGCGTATATTTTTGTTTTATATTCACACACATATACAAAATATTTCTAACTAGAAGAGACTCGTAAAACACTTGCGGTCAAATTAGTATCTTTATTACAACAGTATTTCTTCAAATACAGGATTTCTGGAATAATACGAAAGAATTCTAATCGCAGACACCGAAACATGCAAGTCCACTTGTTTTAGGCCTAACATTAGTTAAGCCTTTGTTAAGCGCGGCCTATATTGGATAAAGAAATAAATTAACACTGCAACTTGGGAACGTTTTTTGCTTTAGTGTAGTTAATACTATCAATAAATAAATAAACTTTTAATGTTATTCTACGACTTAACGTTAGGCCTTTTTAAAAACTTTGATAAGCTTTTAATATGCTGTTGTACAAAATATCTATTAAAGTACAATATATTTTATATCCGCCTTTTAGATAGTAAAGTGGTAATGTGCATTTTAAGGACAGACAAGAACTGAGTATTATTATAATAGACTATATTAAAAATGACGGGGCAAGTATTACCACCCCACCCCATAGTATGTCCTAACCTAACATTTCATAGCTAACTGAAATAAATTTTGAGAAATCAAGCTTTACCAACAAAGGCAGAAAAGTGCAGTCGAGGCAGTCCATTGCCGATAAATTCATTTGTGATTATTCATGGCATATTCGTAGAATAATTATTGGTAAAAATCAGTTAGCATAACAACTTCTAATACGTAGAAAAGCCAGTGCGTAGTGGTAACAATACGTTTCAATGATGGCTTTTATGTCCTGTTGTTATGTATAACGCAATATTATTGTTTTTAATAATGGTTGGAGACGGCTTGAATGGGTAATGAAGAAAAACTTTAATATAAGTTTAACAT
>NW_013666259.1:167005-171041 GCF_000517525.1 Limulus polyphemus
TGACACGGATATATATCTACAGTATTGAACAAAGAGGTCACATGACCGGATACTGTTGCAAAACTTAGAAGAGGTATCTTGGCACCCCGGTTGTTTTGTTCAATTAAGATGGATTCCTTGATTTTTCGTTTGTTTATGTTGGTTATTTGTTTAAAATGACTGTGTTTTTAATAGATATACTGTGGTTTTTTGTTCTGTTCTGAAAAGTTGGTTTCCAATTTTCTCCCTGTGTATCCGATGTAGAATTCTGGGCAGTTATTGCGTGTTATTTTGTAAATGACGTTGGTATTGTGTGATTCTAAATAATTGTTGTTTAGTAACGATTTTAATTTAGGGCCGGGTTTTTGTGAAAATTTGACGTTGACAGGAATATTGTGTTTAATGGCTAGTTTTGTCCAACTGTGGATAATTCTTGAGCTGGTTTCAGGAACAAAAGGTAAACTGCAGTGTAATGTACTGTTGTTGGGTTTGTTAGTATCAATTTTGTTCGTGAGTTGAGTTTTGTTGTGGGGAATGTTGGAGAGTTTTCAACAATAGCTGGTGGGAATTTATTGGTGTTAATAAAGGAATGCTTTATGTGGTTAATTTCTTCATTTATGTAGTCCGTTGAACAGAGTCTTGTGGCTGTGTTTATGAGGTTTTTAAGTATATTGATTTTTTGTGTGGTGTCATGAGCTGCTGTCTACCCTAGTTCGAATCAATGTAATACCACAAAATATATCCCGCACCTGAAGCTCTACGTGCGTAATAGGAGTGACGGTAAATTCTTTAGTGAGGATGGTGGGTGGTAGGGTCGGGGTCCTTCTGACTAGCTGCCAGTTGTTCAAAATTAGGGACGGAAGTGGATAACCTTAATAGTAAATAATAATAAATAGTTCAAAAATTGCCCAAATGTTCTGTAACGGTACTAACTAATGCATTCGAATTTTGAGAAATACGATTCAATAAGGTAGGCTGAACTTCGTGAGATTCTACTGCCGAAATCATCCAATGATCTGACGCCCTTTAGTCATCTTAGGTTTTAGTTTTCTTGTAAATATATTAAAGATACTAGTAGTTCTAGTTAATTTATTATATTAAATATATTTCTATGTTTCATTAACATCAAGTTAATTTAGTTTTATCGGAAATGTTTAGCAATTAATGTATAACCACATAGGACACATCCACGGTTCATATATGTTTGTACAGATGTAATATTTATTCACAAACATTTAGCGTACTGAAAGATTGTTGCATTGCAGTTTAAGTACAGAGGGCGCTGGTTTCAATGGCACTGATAGATATATAGATCATAGATTGCGTTGATAAAGCTTTAGCCAATCAGGCTTATAGAATGAATAATAACACACTAATCTTACTATGGACCGATTTGTGGAATCCTTGGTTCGCAGTCCAAAAGTAGGAACAGATAGCGCTTTTGTATCTTTGCGCTAATATCCGAAACAAATGAAACCAGCCTTACTCGTTTTTATCCTGACACGCTCTTTACTGTCATATCTGTTGTCACTAGATATGATTTTTATAGTTGTTAATTATTCTTGCTGTAACGGATAATCGTAATTATGAGAAAAAACACATTACACCATTGGCGACCCCTCTTTTTGTCAGTTTAAAATAAAATACATCATGAATATGTGGTAGGGCTGTAACAAAGGGTATATTTTGACCTTCGAAGTCACTTACACAATTAACGAACGAAGATTCGAACCTTCGATAATACTAATTTGCATAATCTACTTGTGACGTCACCATTAATAGTTTATTTTTGATTGAAAATCGTTTTATTTTACAAGTAATCCATATAAATTAAACAGAACAAACATGTAGTTTTGAAGTACGTTATGTAGAGTAGTGATTTTTTTTTTAATAAACAAATTTACACGTTGTTTATATACACGTATTTGATACTATGTACAGCTACATGGTACATTTACCTAAGCTTGTATTGCAAGATCACACTATTGTGACCAGTTAAAGAAGTGCAGTTGAATTAAACAAAACACATTTTTATTTAAGAGTCACTGCTCCAAGCAGATTAACTGTCAGAGTTTTTTAACGTAAAGTTGTTAATGAAGTAAACCTACCAAATAAACAGTAAAACAGAACAAAGAAAATACCAACAGTTTGATTGGAAAATAAATAGACTTTCAACTTTAACACTTACAAGAGATATTAGTTAAATCATGTGAAACAATATTGTTGATTAATTAAACATTAAGCCTTTTTTTTTAGGTGTGAGGAGAGTTACACCAGTGCTCCTTTTTCAACATTAAAATTATTAGTGTTAGCATATATTTTATATTTCATACTTAATACACCACACAATTTGTTTTATATTACTTTTAGGCATTCAGGAAAGTTTATCGAAGCAGTGCAGCAGCTAACCCCTCCCCCCTCTACTTCACTATAATGGTTTGCTCCAATGAACGGCAGCTGTTGCGTGTCACATTTTGATTGTTGTATTTTTACTACAACTTTTGTTTAAATAATAGGCATTGTACAGATCAAATTTTCCTTGTGAGTAACGATTAGTGTGTGATTACCATTCAAACAGTGTGAAACGGTTTTCTGTTGACAAGAGGCCTCGCATGGTGAGGTGGTTAGGGCGCTCGACTCGCAATCTGAGGGTCGCGGGTTCGAATCCACGTCACACCAAACATGCTCGCCCTTTCAGCCGTGAGGTCGTTATAATGTGCGGTCAATCCCGCTATTCGTTGGTAAAAAAGTAGCCCAAGAGTTGGCGGTGGGTGGTGATGTCTAGCAGCCTTCCATCTAGTCTTACACTGCTAAATTATGGACGGCTAACGCAGATAACCCTCGTGTAGCTTTACGCGAAATTCAAAACAAACTGTTGACAAGAGAGAGAAAAATCTGA
Organism: Limulus polyphemus; assembly: GCF_000517525.1. Lineage (NCBI taxonomy): Eukaryota > Metazoa > Arthropoda > Merostomata > Xiphosura > Limulidae > Limulus > Limulus polyphemus. The sequence continues at coordinate 169,884 of NW_013666259.1, forward strand.
CACAGCTGGAATGTAGCTGACGAACTTTCGAATGTTTAAAACTATTTTCGCCTTACTGGCTAGCGAACGAACCTTTGAACATAGTCCTAATTTGTAGATAAATGTCAAATGTGACATGTTTTAAATCATTTTATTTTTATATGGAAGAAGTTTTTGGTTATTTGTATTCCAAACTTATTTAGATAACTATTGACAAAAGTGATCTTGCTTTTTATAGATAAGAGAACTAAATGGTTTGACCAGATATATTTGTATATTTTACGAATTTGACTTTTTACAATCTAGAAATTTGATATTATATAATGTTTGTAGTTTTTTTTTCTTTGTATGTGTGTGTGTGTATTCTTGCAGTCAATTCATTCTTTTACGAAGGTTACACGTTGAAGTACGTTTAGGTTTTGAAACAATTCCACATCGTACACGTTATTGCCATGCTTGCCACGTGCTCTTTTAATACCTACCTTCCGGCCAAAACACGTGCAAGTTTATCTTATGCAAACTGATGTTTCTGCTACTCTGTTACAAACTCAATTTTACCTGCCGTGGTGTGTGTTTCTTTTCTTTTTTTCCTTTTGTAATGTTATGATATATATAAATATTTGTTTTTGTATGATCACATAATGTAGTAGTTTTAGTATGTGATACTTCGATAACATTTGAAGAGAAATGACGAAAACAAAACTCTGAGTTTAGTGTTTGTAATACACGTGAGATTTATCAAAAATGTCCACAGAATGATTCGATTATTTTTTTTTTTTTGTTTAAATATATATATTTACAGTTTGTTTCAGATATTCGAGTAAAAATCAACGCTGTCTCTGATTTTGAATTGATATATTAGAGGAGAAAAAGCAGCTAGTCAACAGCATTAATTTAATTGTTTGAACAATTAGAGTTGATATCACTCTCATAACCATCGTTAACCCTAAAATGCTGAGCACTAGATTTTGTCGATAATGGGATGCGAACCGTGGATCCATGGATCTGCAGCCCGGCTACACATTTTAAAAAGCTATAGAAACGTTATTATGATAATTATAGAAACTTGGCACTTGTGTATAAAGTTAAAACCATAAATAATATTCAACGTGAAACTTGAAGGCCATAGATAGGCCTAAATAAAATGTTTTTAATTGTGTACCAGTTTAACGTTGAATA
>NW_013666259.1:171882-179787 GCF_000517525.1 Limulus polyphemus
GGTGTCCAGAAAATATTAAATCATTTTGAACTTTAAAACAAATAGATTATCTTTCCAATACCATATTTATTGTTGTTTTTAAAGATTGGTATTGACAAATCACCTTGCCTTTGTCTTTCATTGATGAACCTTGACAGTAATTCCGACGGCAATGGTAAGGAAAAACAACAACAACAAACGAACAGGACGTGGTATGGTGTAGTTTCTACATACGCCACTTGATTGGCTGATGCTGCCTAGCTTTACAACCGTAGCTAGTTATTGGCATCAGTTCATCTCTCGGTGCTTTAGGCTATATGATGAAACGCACATCGATCTACTTCGGCTGCTGTGAAGTGATATCTTGGAAACACAGATCTCTGCCTCGTCAGGGATTTTATTACAGTAAACGAACTTTAATTGTCGTGTTTTTACGAGATTGGTTATATTTGGTAAATGTACGTGTATTTAAAAAGGACGGTTTTTCAGATAGGCATTTGTATTACTTGGTTAAAAAAATCATATATAATGCAGGGCCGTAAGCCTTAAGAAGTTACAGAGGGGCAACATTCACAAAGAAACCGAGGTTTGACAGGGTGAAGTTATAAATTATCAGTATCATAACATAAATACGCCTATTTTTATATCTGTTAATTAGTTATATTTCAGAAGAAGTTTTAGACCTTTTATTTTTGCATCGAAATTTCAGGGAGAACCCCACTCCCCTCCTAAAGGCTACGGCCGTATTATGCGACCTTCAAATATATATAGACAGGTAGGAGGCAAGACATTTCATTTTCAGGTGTTTTGTTTTCAAACTTTAAAATTGAACTTTTGGTCCCTAAAGTTTAAAGTAGGTAATGCTACTTTTGGCTATTTTAGGTTAGAATATATTTGATAGGCCTATTTCCATATTAGTTGTTTAAAAGGATCAAACGAAATATCCAGCATTAAACGTTTTCTGTAAGGGATAAAATTGCCGCGATTCAAACATAATTGTGAAATGAAAGATAAATGGTATTACTAATAGGATCTGTAGATTAACCGCGTTTTCACGATTTTTATAATAAAGTGTAAAATGAACATAAAAGTTATCACTAAATGTGAAATGTGTTTCCTAATTAGTAAACAAAAGTTACGGGGAATTATTGTAATATTTAAATAAAGGAACACAATTTTTTTTTGTCACACAGCAGAGGGGTACTTTTAAGTTTTTTATTTGCCAGTTATAGTAATTGTACGCACTAGTAATAGGACCTTCTCTGTTTTACTTATTACACACACCCAGTTATGCTGACAACACGTGATTGGTGTAACTACATTACTATACCCTCAAAGTCATGAGCAGTGCCAATTGTCTACTTTTTTGACAATATATCGTGTATGTTCAAAAGCCCAGTTTTACAAGTGAGGATAAAAAGCGTTTTATTTCAACATATCAAGAAGTATGTTCCACAGAATATATTATGATATTTAAAAGTGGGGTCTTTTTATATTAGCTTCATTTGTTTACTCAGAGCTGGTAATTTGTAAAGAAAAAAGTGTTTCTTACAAGGTTTCGCCTCAAACGTTTTCTGTGATTTGATTTTAACCATTACGATACGTGATGTGTGTAGTGCTGCAACTGCTTTACATACAAAGTTTGAACTGTTATAATATTAAGTTATATCAACTAACACAGAAATATACGTCTAAGGCAGCGTTTCCCCAGGTGTGGGGCGCGCTCCCTCAGGGGACGCAACTGATCTACCAGGGGGGCGAACGATTAGGTTGAAGTCAATAGTGCAGTAATGCAAAATTAAGCGTTTTAATATATTTTTATGAATTAAAATAAAAATTAATTACAATAACATGTATCATTTTAATGTGTATCCGTGTGGTATACCTCGTCACTTAACTCACTTTTTCACTCGTGCAAGAAACCGTATTTAATAAAGGGGGCGTGGATGAGGAAACGTGGCATTGTTTTGTATCTTTATATTGAAATTATGTTAAAAATACATTGAAATAGATATTTATAGAACACTGTTGTTTATTTTATTGTTCCAATTTACAAGTGTAAAGAGCACAATGGTATTGTAGAAGCAACTGATAACATACACTACAGTGTACTGTGTCAGATAAATATTTAGGGAAACCTTTTTTATTAACTATTCGAAAGCGCAGGAGTTTCTGGGTCTTTTGAAATTTACTTCTGGAAATAATAGACTGTTGATTGGAAACTTTGTTATATGAGATATTGTACACCTTTATACATGTTAATTAACTACATCACCTTATATTCCGCCCAAACAAGATATTGGTGCCCAGTTTCTTATAGTATTGCGAGTTTACAATATCATGTGATACACCTCACCGTTATAATTATTTTAGGATAAACGTGTTTCGTCCTATCGGGAGACAGTTTTTTTTATTACTAAAGTCACACATCCCTTGCTTGTTTTTAGATGAGATAGACACTCTACTGGTTTTAATGATTTCTTTATTACTCAGAACAGAAACATTTGTGGCTTCTCAAGAAAGAGGATGGCATTATACTCTCCTCTTCAGAAACAAATTAGTTTTCTCCTTTAGTAATCATAAATAAAATACGCAGTGATACCACATTAACTTTTACATGATAAGAAAACATTCAAATACAATATTGAGTATAATTAGTAAAACAAGTCAACAAGTAAATTACTGGTTACTTTGCAACATTGTTGTTTAGCTAATACCTAAATTAAATCGCAACAATACCCTCAACAGAAGTAGTTACGGTTTAAACACCGAAAGTTACGAAGTTTTAGAAAACCAATAGGCCTAAAAATTGTTATGAAAACAAGTTAATTACAGATTTCGTTTTTCTGCATTCCTTTTATTTTGTTCATTGCGACTGGAAATCACGGGTGTGTAAAAAAATACGTAATAACAGTTTTTACCTATTTTTTGTTTCTCACAGGTCACTGTGGAATTGGATTTTTATTCAATACCAAAATTCATCAGTTAGGCTGGACGACGAGAAAAAAAAAAGATTCTATGAAATGCTGTAAACGGTTACAGTTTAAATGCCAAAGGCCGGTTAAATAATGGGAAACTAATGGGCCTACAAATTGATATTTTATTAAATAATATATTTTTTAAATCATTTTATTTTAATCTATTAAACTTTTATGAGATCAGTGATTTACTTCCTAAATAACTAATTAACATAGTAATGTAATAATACTTTATTATATGATATATCTGAAATGCTGTCTTTATACGTCTTTGATTTAGAATTCGAAATGGAATAATTAAGAGGAATGTGGAAAAAATATTTTAATTTACGTGATTTTTTCCATAAATTTTAGGTCTATTAATAACTTTATTCGCACCATGATTTCCATTACTACATGAAGCTATTTAATAGTGTTGCGTCAGCGAGTCACATGACTACTGTGACGCAATGTTTCTAGAACTATCATGTACTTTGGCGAATGCTCTAGTATTTGCTAGATAGGGTAGGCTGGTATATAAAAGAGGGGAATGTAATGTGTGTGTAGATAGTGAGTAATTGAACTGCAGTCAGAAGTATTATTGACGTTCGTTGTTATAGCGTTGTTTTAGCGCGAGTTTTGAGATTAAGTGTATATTCGGAAAGAATAAACCAGTTTTATTAAGTAAGGACTTGTGTCGTTAAAGTTACTTCGGAACGAAGTTACGGAAAAATCAATTAACAAACGGAGACGTAACAATAGGAAAGGTTTATTATACACTTAACTGTAATCTCACAAATAAATGTGCTTCATAATTCACTATGATCGTTATATTGTTTGTTACGTTCCAGCATTGTTGGAATACGCAAATAAATTGTGTTGTACCAATAAATAGGCATACCGTAACTAGCATCGCAAGTTATTTTGTGTACTTGTATTACAAACAGGAGTGTTTGAAATGGTGAGTTGGCCACCTATACGTGGGAAAGTACAGAACACTCATTTAGGAATGACTCAGCTGCTGGTGCAATAAATCTAATTTAATAGCGTATCTTATTTTCCTTAACAGTTTTATTGGACTAAAACTGTACTCTCCATTGTAAGTTTACTGCAGAAAACGTTGTCATTTGTATTAAAGCTCGTGAGAATGTCTCCTTGAACGTTTATTTAACGTTATTTCTTCCATACACACAATTTAAAAACATAAGTTGCCGTATATGTAATTAATACCGTAATTACCATCACAGGCTTGCATCACTATTTATGGGTATAATGATTTATGATGTACGAAAGTGAAACGAAAAATATATTAAAGAAGTTAATGGTTATTAGCAGAAAACACTTCTTTGTAATATTATAAAGTTGTAAGTGCATAATGTTGGAATGTTGGTTTGGTTGATGCTATCAAAGGTAGTTATAGATTTTAGCGGGGAAAAAATATGTAAGAAACTGCTGGTTTTATTTCTTTATTAATAGCAATGTGGCTTTCATTCTTTTAAGCCCCCCCCCCCGGTATGTCTGCGGACTTACAACGCTAGAATCTGGGTTTCGATACCCGTGGTGGGCAGAGTACAGATAGCCCATTGTGTAGCTTTGTGCTTAATTACAAACAAACAAACAAATCCTTCTCTTAAGCATGTGATTATTGATTTCTTTTGGTTTAGAATAATAATGATAATAAATCAAATGACTTAAGATCATCCAACCAGTCAAGGCCCATAATAACAACCTTCCAAAGCTCTGACGTCAGGAAGTAATAACTTGTTTGTTCATGTGGGAAATATAGTTTGATGTCACAAAAGATGGCACAGAACTATACATTCAAAGTTCTTAGCTTCCTGGTGACTCGGTAAGCTTTAGGGAATATAACGCCATAAATCTGGGTTCGATACCTGCGGTGGCCACAGCTTAGATCGCCCTTTGTATATAGCTTAGCGTGATTATCCCGAAACAAAACTATCCAATCTATCCGGCAACATATCAAGGTAAAAAAAAATTGACGGTTTGCCAAGTCACATGCTGATTTGGTGTAATGAGAACCTTTATTTGTGTCGTTTCACTATTGGGCCTTACAGTAGTTGAAGGATGAGAGCGATGACACGTACATCATGCGATGTTAACTAATACATCTGGACGAGCAGCTTGAGTCTTTGGACGCTTAAATAAGCGGTTTCTGTTTCCTGACAGATAATTTGTATCGGAAGATGAAACTTAAAGCATTAGAACCAAGTACATTATATACGTGTGCTTCTTATTAACTTAGTGTGGAATTTATTTTAGGGTTAGCTTCTAATCATGGATACACGTGTCTTTATTTTTAAACGGGACAAATAGGAAACAAAACGCGCACTACATTTAAGTTAAACTTTACAAAATAGATAACTGCAAATTCAGCATGTGAAAGTTTATGACTTTATTAATAAAATGCTCTGTATTAAACCACGATTTAAGGACGACTTTTTCAATTTATGGTCAGGTAACTTGGTAATTTTAATTGGCTGTAATCTTATAAATCGTCATACGTTTATTTCCCAAGCAATTGTTGATGGCCAGTCGATCAGGCTGTTATATGTCTTATAGTGTTAATTGATCTAAGTCATATGAATCTAATTATCCAGTTACAAAGTGGTTATTTTAACGTTGTAACTAGCAGTTCAGTAATTCAGAAATTATATTTCGGTTATTTTATGTGTCGGTACAAGTTCATTTTTGTGTACAGATATGCAAATTTTCTGCGCCTTATGTATGATCTTTTAACTCAACAAATATATCTCAGTTTTGGTGGTTAAAAGTTGGGTTGTTTGTGTGTTTTGTTAAATTTTATGCAAATCTACTCGAGGCCTAACTGCACATAGCCGTCCCTAATTTTGAGCTTTTAGAATATAGAGAAGGCAGCTTAGTCATCATCACCCACAGCCAACTCTTGCAAGACTCTTCTTATCTGAAATAATAGTGGGATTTCACTGTGATCTTTATAAAGTAGCCACGGCTGTCTATTTTGGGTTATCGTAGCAATTGACGTTTGCCCTTTATTCATCATAGCACAAAGAAATATTTGTATAGTCCTGTAACACTGTATGTACATATATATAACTTATATACAGTAGTATTTCGGCCTTCGGCAAACAGGTTTCACCCTCTCTGCCTGGTTATCAGAATTTAAAACGACTACATATATATATAATACACTAGGTATGTTGAGCCACAGCGTATAAACGACTATTTGTCACAAGTATTTTTCGAACCCCCATGAGTTTGCCCCCCCGAGTTTGCGGATGTTTCGGTTTACCTCAGTCTACCCGAATCGATTTTCGTTTACATTTTGTAAACATCGTTGAAAAACAAAAAAAGTAATCATTCCTTCTTCTATTTTAGATCATTTTTTTTCTTCAAAACTTAATTCTTAGTCATTTAGAAATGTTATGAAAAAGTAGTAAAAAGTTAATCTGAGGCTTAACTATTTAAGTATATGTACAAGTTAAAATAATGAAAAGTTTACATACCTGTATAAATCTACACACCGCGATGAGTGAGTTTAATATGGCGTATCTGTATTACCCATTTCTTAGGGCCCGGCTTGGCCTGGTGGTGAAGGCGTTCGGCTCGTAATCTGAGGGTCGCGGGTTCGAATCCCTGTCACCGAACATGCTCACCCTTTCAGCCGTGAAGGAGTTATTATGTGATGATCAAAGAGTAGCCCAAGGTGGTGGTTCCCTCTGGTCTTACACTGCTAAATTAGGGACAACTAACGCAGACAGCCCTCGTGTAGCTTTACGCGGAATTCAAAACAAACCAAAGGCTATTTCTTAGATTGAGAGCAAGTTTGTAACTTGGCTTTAAAAACATGCAATCATATAGAGATAATAAACATGAGAAATTATCTGCTATATATGTAGACACGGCTTTGTAATGCAGGGTATTTTTTATATTAACGGTTTCATAATATAAGGTAATTTTATATTACTTGGCGACTTCAGAGTTGAGACGTTTTCATTAGTGTGCGATTTGTTACAACACAATGACGTTAAGTGAATTCCAAAGTATTATAATAGATGAATTTTTATGTCTTCCCCCATAGGGAAGAGACGCTTTCTATTTCATGTTTCTTTTTTCTAACAAATACGGTTTTGCACCTAATTTCTTGAAACTTTAAGTACATATACCTTGGACCACTACCTTCAGACAGCGTTGTTTTTTATGGATTATTTCTGTATATATGGGTTTGTATATAGTATAGATATCACATCTGGCACTTTTTTTTTAGCGTATATATTTTTTGGCCCTCTATTGTTTCGCTGACTTGAGTGCTCCGTCAAAGACTTTTGATACACTGTTTCAAATAGCTGGACTGTTTTACTTGTGCTTTAAAACCTACAGTCGAGTTTTTCAATGTGAACTAAATGTGCTTACATATGAATAATTAACTCTCAATTAACGTTACTACGGGGTTTACATGTTTTCGACCTGTCTATTTCATTCCTCTACAACAAGGTTAATTATGTCAGAAAAGTTGTCTGGTAAATTTGTTTGTTTGTTTCAGAGCAAAGCCACATCAGGCTATCTGTTGTGTCCGCCACGGGGAATTGAACCCCGTTTTTTAGCGTTGTAAGGTCCGTAAACTTACCACTATCCCACCGGAGAAGTTGTCTGGAAGATCATTGTGGGCTTGTTTTAAAGTTGTGTAATATCTTTGCATGATTACAAGGTTTTCTAAAGGGTTTTAGACGTCCAAGTCTGCTTTCCTTTAGCTTTTTGACGATCGATGTGCATGCTCTGTTTTTTCCTTGCATTTTCTCAGTTGATGAGACAGTGGCAGTGTGCTAATCTTCTGGTTAACAGTTGGTTTTCTTAGGTTATGCGACAGTGGCAGTGTGCTAATCTTCTGGTTAACAGTTGGTTTTCTTAGGTTATGAGACAGTGGCAGTGTGCTAATCTTCTGGTTAACAGTTGGTTTTTCAGGTTACGAGAC
>NW_013666259.1:180757-211988 GCF_000517525.1 Limulus polyphemus
TTCTGGTTAACAGTTGGTTTTCTCAGGTTACGAGACAGTGGCAGTGTGCTAATCTTCTGGTTAACAGTTGGTTTTCTCAGGTTACGAGACAGTGGCAGTGTGCTAATCTTCTGGTTAACAGTTGGTTTTCTTAGGTTATGAGACAGTGGCAGTGTGCTAATCTTCTGGTTAACAGTTGGTTTTCTTAGGTTATGAGACAGTGGCAGTGTGCTAATCTTCTGGTTAACAGTTGGTTTTCTTAGGTTATGAGACAGTGGCAGTGTGCTAATCTTCTGGTTAACAGTTGGTTTTCTTAGGTTAATGGTAAACGATTCTAGTTCTTTCTGGGTATGAAGGATGATGCGGTAAAAACCAGAGGTAGGTGTAATATCACATTTGGCTAGGCAGTGGTTAATACTACTAGTTTTGTAGGTTTTAGCATTACAGTGTTCTTTCGATTACAGAACTTTCTAGTGGTTGATCTAATATATCCCTTGTTGCATTTTGGCCACGTGAACTCGTATACGGCTACCGAGGTATTCAATGGATGTTGTTTGTCATCAGGTACAAAATGATGATGACAAAACCTTGTCGAAACGTTGTACATTTGCTGTTACGTTAAACTTATATTAAAGTTTTACTTGATTACCCATTCAAGCCGTCTCCAACCATTATTATACTTGATCATCATCTGGTGACGTCAAACCGACTCTCTTTAGCTTTTCGTTATAGATTCTTTAGAATCAGTTAAAACATGTCAACCACGCTAGATCTACCATATTCAGTGCCGACGAGGACTTTCGTTGAATACCAGGGCTCATCATGCGGTCTATGATCACTTTACATGTACAACAACTGTTAAACGGATTAAGCAAGCGATAAGGTAATACAAAGAGATGTTGATCCGTTGGATACCATTTCTAGTAACTTAACTGACACGTTCTAGCAAATGGCAATGGACCCAGCGTTGAAAAGACACTCTCCATTCCCACAGGCCATCAGCCTGTGAATTGATGGTTTTCTTGGTGTGTTACCCGGTGTTTCCTCATACAATATCAGTTGTAATATAACTGCAGATGGAAAATATTTGCAGTTCCTCTTATCAGCCTGAAATGAAGCAGCGATTTTAAAGTTTGTATAAAATGCAAAAAATAACTGAATAAACTTCCCTGTATATTTAGCATAACTGCTTAATAAACCACGTGTTCTGTTCCAATCACGTCGTATTCAGTTTGATTAACTTATACACTGGACACTAGTTTCATTCATTTTAACTTCCCTATAAAAACCTCTGTTCTTCAAAATGTAACCTACATTTTTATCCCCATAAATGATAAATCTGTGATGCAAAAATGAAATGGATATGAAACCCAATCCACTATTGGATTTTTCACCCCCCCCCCCCCTCTTATTACAAAGTTATACTGGTTTTGGAGAACTCAACCCCTTATTAGGAACCCTGGAAAAGGGCAAATCGAAAGACAAAACTAGGCTTCTTGTGGTAGTGAACGGTATATGTATGGTGTTTTTAGATGTTATTTAGTCACAGAAGTTGATTACCACGATTTTAGGGCGTCGGTGGTAGTTGATAATTCCTTATCGATCGGAAATTATGAAACCGTGAATTGAATTTTCACGCATGACCAATGAGAATTGCAATATCTATATATAATTCAACAATGTTAATTAACCTTTCACACAAAACATCTTGTGGTGAATAATAATTAAACGCATAGCTGCTCACAGCCTTCACCATAAATCACGCGACCCATTTCAGTTGAATCTTGTTTCATTTATTTTAAATAATTTGCACACATCACACCCATTTAATTAAAGATAATAATTAATTATTTAAAAATAGCCCCTCCCCAGTGGCACAGCGGCATGTCTACGGACTTACAACGCAAGAAACTGGGTGTCGATACCCGTGGTGGGCAGAGCACAGATGACCCATTGTGTAGCTTTGTGCTTAACTTCAAACAAACAATAATTAAAAATAATTCTAAACCTACGTGTGAATGAAGGTGTTCCTATTTTATAATAAACAAGCTGGAGTACCCGTCCCATAGACGGTAGTTATGTAAATTCGTGATTAATGAAAGGTTATCTTATTAGGACATGAAAAGTTGCTTCCCTTATATGCAATTGTAAAAAACGCAAAACACCCATAAGAACTGCAAAACACAAAATGTGAAACCGTAAGTTTGCTCGTATCTCCGCATGGACCCAACAAACGTTGATGCCAAATTTGATGAAGATCCATCAACAGAGGGCGAAGTAGTGGTAAAAAAAAGTGTAAACGCAAAAACGCCCATAAAAAAACGCAAAATTCAAAACTGAAAATTTGTATAATCTCCCCATGGACCCAGTGAACCTCCATACTAAATTTAGTGAAGATCCATCTACAGGGTGCCAAGTAATGGTAAAAAACGCCCATAAAAGCCTCAAAATGCAAAACTGAAAATGTGTATGTGTCTCCCCATGAACCTAATGAACCTCCATACCATTTTTGGTGAAGATCCATCCACACCCTGCGAAGTTGTTACATGGACATACTACAGACAGTACAACTATATTTATATAGATTCATCAAAGCAGTAATAATTACAAAACATTAAACAACTAAATGAACTCTCTGGTGGCTCAGCGGTAAGTTTCACACATTTTACAACGCTAAAATTTGCGTTTCGATACGTGCGATAGGCAAAGCTCAAATAATTCATTGTATGGTTTTGTGCTTGACGCCCCCCAGTGGCACATCGGCATGTCTGCGGACTTACAACGCTAGAATTCGGGTTTCGATACCCGTGGGGAGGAGCAGAGCACAGATAGCCCATTGTGTAGCTTTGTGCTTAATTACAAACATACAATTGTGCTTGATAACAAACAAACGTTTTGACTATTCTCATCGTAATTTGTTCAAGTTGCCATTTTTTTTTAATATTGCAAAGTGATTTAAAAAAAAAAAATAATATATATACATTCCTACGTAGATAAATTGTATCTAAAAGAGCATCAATTGGGACAAATCACGTGTAAAAGATATTGTGTTGATTGGTTAATTCTATGCGCCCACAAGTGGCATCTTGCGGTAATAATTTATGTTTCAGATTATGTTAGTTGTTCATAATAGTGGAATCGTTTAAAAGTATCGTATCCACTAGCATACGTGGCTCCGATGTTTAATGAGATTATTTCACCATTACATCAGTTGAATAGATCTGTGTACTAAATATCCTTTAATCAACTTTCTTCCCTCTTTGGTATAGTTGCAAGTTATTTGGATTTCTTTCTAAAGTTTGGGCGTTGCCATTGGCAACATTTTTGTAATATTCAGCGAAGAAATGCCAAGTTCTTTTCTCCAGGATGTGTTAGCGGAAGCAGAAAAAAAAACGTTGTGCGTCTTTCATCACAGGAAAGATGATGACAACTAATAGGAGCTACTAAGTTCCTGTCAAGAGTAGTACTGTGGTCATAGTGTCCGAAAACACATAGTATGTAATATCTAACGAATTTTGTCAGTGAGGAATTGTTTTTTTTTTAATTTCCCGCAAAGCTACACGAGGGCTATCTGCGCTAGCTGTCCCTAATTTAGCAGTGTAAGCAGCTAGTCATCACCACCCACCGCCAACACTTGGGCTACTCCTTTACCAACGAATAGTGGGATTGACCGTCACATTATAACGCCCCCACGGCTGAAAGGGCGAGCATGTTTGGTGTGATGGGGATTCGAACCCCGGTTTCTAGCTGTGTAAGTCCGTAGACATACCGCTGTGCCACTGGGGGGCGCTATATTACATAATAGATCTGAAATGTTATTTTTATACGCCTTTGATTTTGATTCCGAAAAGGACAAAGTAAGAGAAATGTGGTAAAAAAAATATGCAATTTACGCCACTGGGGGCGCTATATTACATAATAGATCTGAAATGTTATTTTTATACGCCTTTGATTTTGATTCCGAAAAGGACAAAGTAAGAAAAATGTGGTAAAAAAATATGCAATTTACGTGACTTTAATCTTAAAGTTCTGGCATGTGATGAGTTTCGGTTGGATATGCTTCTTTCATTTTTTTCGTTAATTAATTATTTTCTAACCATTATTTTGGATGTCACATTCCACGCTTTCGAACTATATTCTTTAATTGCATAACTAACATCTTTGCAAGCGAGCCAGAAAACTTGCAGAAATTTAAAATATATGCGTCTTAGTTTCTGGACGTAAGGTACTATTATTTCATCAATTTTTATTTATTTCTTCGTTTTGAAACTTGATAATCGTTTTGGACATGTAGACCACACTTTCGCTCGTCAGTTTCTGAAGTTAAATGACCAACAAGTAATATTCAAACACAAATTTTTTTTCGAGTTTTTACTATAGCAGTTCTCTTAGGTTAAGTTTTTTTTTAATTGTTGTAAAAATTATATAGTACAGTGTTTCCTTATTATGGGATTTCGCAGATGTACTTTGAATGTCCTTTGTAAAAATAACCATGAATTATTTATAATTCTTTTCTATGTTTTCTGAAGGTATGGCAAGGTTCAGAGTGTGAAGATTTTACCAAAAAAAGATGAAAACACATCCACAGTGGCCGCAACTGTAGCATTCATAGACATTCGATCTGCTGCCAAAGCGCACAATGCAGATAATAAAATAGACGAAAGGACGTTAAAAACTGATTATTATGAACCCCCAGTGTCTAGTGCGGCCAGTTCTGCTACTTGTATTTACATCCACGAGAAAGACGACGCTTTAGGACGTTCTATTGCACCTTTGTACCCTGCGGCGAGGGCGCCAAGATACCCACACTGGTAAGTCTTGTTGCTTGATGTTCTCCAAATCCAAGATCCTTGTTTCTATTCTTATTCTATGCATTTTGTTTCTTTGTTTAATACGGAACACTGTAAGCCTTAAGACGTGTATGTATATTATGTAGAGTATTATAGTCTTAATGTTTTGGAGGATTTTATTATTGGTTTGTTTTGAATTTCGCGCAAAGCTACACGAGGGCTATCTGTCCCTAATTTAGCAGTGTAAGACAGACTAGAGGGAAGGCAGTTAGTTATCACCACCCACCGCCAACTCTTTACCAACGAATTGACCGTAATATTATAACGCCCCGAGCATGTTTGGAGTGACGGGGATTCGAACCCGCGACCCTCAGATTGCTAGTCGAGCGGCCTAACCACCTGGCCATGCCTTTTATTATTGTAATTAGAGTAACATGTCTGTTTCAACAAAGATAAACACCGTTTATTAGCCAAGTTTATACATCTTTCACTAGGAAGCTTAAAAACAATATTTGGAACTAAGATACCCGCTGTGATTTTCTAAAGTATTATTTATGATCAAATGACGTTTAACTTCGGGTGTTTGTTTTTTCCCACATTCATTTTAATTTGTTCATTATGGATTCAAAATCAGAGGTGTGCAAAAATAGCATTACAGTTCTAACTTTTGTCTCCCACAAGTCACTGCCCAAAAGGCCTTTCATTCAATACCAGATTTGTTAATTTGTAATGCTTCGCCAGTTTTCCGCATTTAATCCGTAACTTTCAAAGTATTACTCAGCATATATGGAGAACCTTTAGCCTCGTCACCCAATCCAACTATCTAATTCTGGTACTAAACGAAAGGCCTCAAGAACAGACTTGTGGCAGACGAAAGATGAATCTCTAATGTTATTTTTGCGCGCCTCTGACTTTAAATTCGAAATGGACAAATTAATACGAATGTCAAAAAAAAACAAAAAAAAACCTGCAGTTAAAGAGATTTTTTATTTTTTAGACTTGGTTAGCTTCTAATGCTTCGCCAGCTTTCGGCGTTTAAACATTAACTTTTGTTATTTACCTTGTTCAACTTTGTGTAAAAATTAGCTTCTTATAAGGCATCGTGTAATTAAAAGCCAATGAATGTATTGAGTGTGTTTTTTCTGTTGAAAATATATCTGTGAAGTATGGTGTATAATGTTTTGTTCACAAAAACGTTCATCTACAGTTTTCGCAAATGTGAGAAAAATTCTTGTTTCCGATTGTGGATCGTTGGTTTCCTTAGTTTTATTTTCAGGGTTTCAAGAGTACGTAGATTTCTCTCCTTCTGTGTTATGAAGAAGAATTAATGTTGGTTGTAAGGTGGACTGTCGCGATAGTTAGTTCAGTATGTGTTTACCTACTTGTGTGCGGTTCATACTTCTGAAGCTTAGATGCTCTCGTTCATTCGTTCTTGTCTCCTAGTTATCGATCCCATATTCCCTGGTTTGCAAATAGACCATTCATACTGGTACGCGACCATAGTACTGTGTAAATATTTGATTCAATCTTTTAACGGAAATAAAGTTTTTATTAATTTATTTGTTTAAGCCTACATTGAGATCTTAAAGCACAGTTGAATTTGTCTTGTCAACTTGTTCTATTCCATCAGCTTCTTGACTTTCATTTTTATCATGAACGACATCCTTCCTAGATAGGCTAATATTAGGATCAACTTATTTTTGGGTACCCTCGCTACTAGCGGTGTTTTCGGCCCCTAATACAAGAATACCTGCTTAGCGCCAAAGCATAATTTAGCTATAGATGGTACATAACCATTTAATTGAGTCAACATTCACGTTAACACTGACAAACGGTACAACATAAATGACTAAACGCCATTATCGTTAGTGGTATGGGTGGCCAAGAAGAAGAAGATGCTGATGTTGTGCCATAAAGTTAGGGTTACAGCGTTGTTTGTTGAGGTGAGAGATTCTACGTGAGTCCGGATTTCTGAGATAGTGTAGGTATCATCACCATAGTTGTGGTGTTATACAGGTTTATATCATGTTGGGCAGTTCTCCAGCCATTGTTTTTCACGAAAGCGTAGAAATACAGTTAGGTAAATCTGGTGCTAAGTTGGATCCCATAGCAACCCCATCCAAATGTGCATACAATTCTTTTCATTGGAGATAAAATGAGATCGTTTAATAGCAAAGTTTGAAACTAGTTTAGGTATTCCACTGATAGCTCATTTTTGTGTATCTCAATTACCTTTATGGAGTTCACTCTCTTTATATACACTTTACGTTTATTAATACTATAAAATGTTTGTATTTTGCAAATGATTTATACACTCCATAGATGTTTTAGCAGTTTCTCATTTGCAATATAATTTTAAATATATTATTTAACTTAGTTAGTAAACCAGTTAAGCCCCACCCCCATATCTATGATAATTTATCGCTAACGGAAAGCGCGAAATCTGACACTTGTTAAACTCTTTCTGCAACTTAAGAGAATAGGCGGGAGTTTCACGATACATATTTAACTGTATAAGTTATGAACACTGGTAAATATAAATTAATTTAAACAAACATCGATATTAAAATAAATATATAATAGCAAATCCGTCACATAATGCAATAATTGTAACCCACCCAACCTGGTGGACAAAGTGAAAAATGCACAGATAGACAGCGACTTGTATATAATGTACCCAAAAATTATCCCTAGTATTACTTATCTAGGAAGCATGCCGTTCATAACAAAAATTCGAAAAAGGTCAAGGAATTGATTAATAAAATAAATTCGCAAATTTAACTCAACTGTGTTTTCAGATCTCAGTGCAGACTTTTTAAAAAAAACTTTCCGTTCAAAGATCGAATTAACATGGCACTGCGGCCATGTAACAGTACGAATGGCCCATTTGTAAACAAGGGTATATAAGACCGATAGCTAGGAGACTAAATGGACGAATCACCGAGCACCTAAACTTCAGAAATGTAAATCCCACTCACTTAATTAAAAGAAGGGGTGGAATTGTTTTGTTTTTTTTTGTTGAGGAATTCGCTTACGTAAATGTGCTCAACCAATCACTTTGTATTTGACTATTATTACAACATAGTATTTATCAGATTTGGGGAAGGTTGTGACTACGTAGTGCTCATCAGATTTGATGAAGGTTATGAGAACGTAGTGCTTACCAACGTTGGTGAAGGTTAGGGCATGTTGACCACTGTGTTCAATTGCTCAATAAACAAACCCTTCTGCCCCAGGAGTACTCCGGTGAAGGTTAGGGCATGTTGACCACTGTGTTCAATTGCTCAATAAACAAACCCTTCTGCCCCAGGAGTACTCCGGCATAACACATGCTTATTGAATTGGTTTGTACATTGATATGGCTGTGGTTGATGTTGTGACCAGATTGGCTGTATGAGTTAAGAAAGGTCCTATTATTCATTAAAATTGTCATCTTTCCAGTCATTTCTCTAAAAAGCATATTATATGCTTCAGTAGTCTGTTATCACATCTCAGCGTAGAAGAGATTCGACCCTTAACAAGTCACACAGGTGAAACGTAGGCCCATAAACCTTGAGAAAGTAGCAAACACGTTTCTCAATAAAGAGAGAAAAATATTTGAACGAACGAGAAAAAGGGAAAGGGATTCGCCGAGGGAAGAATCTACGCGAAGAAGCTTAGTAAAGATTTTGCGAGGTTCAGAAACACAGAATTTTAAGCCTGTTGTCTTTGGAGTATGCAACAGAATTTAAAAGACGATAGCCAAGCAAAAGGTGAAAACCTCGCACTCCTTGTTCTACTCTTAAGGAGTCGACGTCGGAAGGATCTTAATGCCACGACCTATACATCCTTACTTTCAGGTTATACACTGTTCGTAGTTCCTACAAGCTGAACAATACGAATAATATAAACTGTTATCGTTTCTGCTTCTTTTGTTTGTGTGTGTGGTTAAACACAAAGCTACACAATAGGCTATCGGTGCTGTGCTCACCACGACTATAGAATCCCGGTTTTTAGTGTTACAAGCCTATAGACTTAGCACTGAGCCACGCGCGTGTGTGTGTGTTATGTTTTAATTATGAATATGTACTGTTGCAGTTTGTAAAAGTAGTGTTTAATGTTATGCTTTAGACAAAGTTGTGTACCTAACTGCCCGTTAATAAGTTGAACGCGAACACATCACAACATGCAAGTCTTTCACAAGCAAGCCATAAGTTCAGTCACAAAATTTTCCACTGTTATTTTTTGTTGTTGTATGCATATTCTCATACTTTCGAACTGCTATAAAATTCTTAGCTTCTCGGATTATCTTTTAATTGTGCCCAGTTTAACGCAATCCCTAAATAATGCCTTCTTGTGGCTATCGTTGTGTTTGTTATAAACATCTTTCTAGGTGATAATACGAACTATAATGCACATTAGAAAATAAATATAATTTGTATTGAACAAAAATAATTTTTACACTTTGCAACTTTTTCGGTTATTTTTTTCAGTAGTTTTTAACAAACTATAACTTTAAAGCTCCTACGTTTTAATAACACAGGTATTACTGAAAGTTGGTTATTAAAGTCGACCCATAATAGTGCATTTTTAAATGTTCACTTTTTCAATAATAATAATGACTTGAGCAAGTTCAGACATGCGCGAAGCCTGGAAAAGAGGCAAGAACAAATGCATCGTAATGACAGTGCGAATAAAACAAGTAAATATGTTAGTATGTTTTATTTTGAACTTTGCACTCAACAACAGCAGGGAAGTAACCGAGGAATAGCTTCTTGGATGTTGTCAAACTTGTGTTAGACTTAGTGTTTTAATTTGTTGCATATTTCCGTTATTTCATTTTGCGCTAATATAGACCCACATGATTTCTCTCTCTTGCTGTTGTGCAGGTAGAACGTAACTGTGTCGTTGTTCGACATCATTTAAAGTTTTGTTGTTGTTGTTTTTTATTCGCGAATATCTTACAGCACTGTCACGTAGTAATTCAAAAACAGGAAGCTGACGTTGGCAGTCTAAATTGTCAACTTTGTAGTTGTGAAACGCACAATTAAATCTTCTTTTTTTTTTCTTTTCTCAATAGCGCTTTTAAATGTTGCATATTCTTTATTCATATACCTACTTCATTTATCAAAATCCGAACCATTTTATAATCTTCCAATCCTATATAAACAGGTGTTACTGATAATGTGGATAAGCAAGAAACTGTCCAAGATTCAGCCGCTAATGATGATATAATTCATTCTTCTATTTATTTTAAATTAATAAACTTAAATTGTAGTATTTTAGATTTGGTAACGGTATTGACACTATAGTTAAAAAATCTAAGAGTGATGTATAAATATATTTGTGTCTAATTTTATTTTAAACATAGTTACTTCGAATTCTGTCATTTTCAAATTTCAACAATACTTAAATTCGTAACGAACTTTGAGCTAACACAAAAGAAAGAAATTGTTAATATTAGTAGATAAACTATGTTTAGCCGGTATGTACAAACTCGTTAACTGAGAATCACTATGGGATAAATATTATGGTTTAGAATTTTCATGATAAAATATATAATTTTTATTTGTATACTTCGTAATTATATTTAATTGTGTTTGTCAAGTTAAGGACTACTTTTTTATTTTACAAAAAGAACAGGTTGATTGAATATAGAATAAGTCTAAATCAGGCTCTCTGAATAAGCTACATATTATTACATATAATTTATAAACAACTGTGCTTTGTGTTAAGAAATAAACGAAACAAGTAGGTAATATTTAAATTTTATAACATGGATTAGTTGATCTTTAAATTAAAATTGTAGAATTTCATATAACTAAGCTTGACTAGGTGCATTGTAAGCTTTAGACAATGGATTTAGGCCGTTAATTTGAGTTTTTTTACTGGCAAATAGGCCTAACGTTGTGTTAGGACTGAACAAACACAACATTACACTTGGTGTCACTGGATCAAAATAAATAATAGTATTACTTTAGAGAGTTTTATAAAGTTCTAAAGTTTCATTTTGTTATCACGAAGTCATCCAACTTGAATGTTATAATATCATCAGATATCTGGGACGGTTTAAACGTTCTTGACGTTTACCATCACCTTAAAAAAGGTCGATGTCCTAAATCACGGCGTGAACTTTTTTTGTTACTTATCTGTTTGACTCCATGCGTGCACCACCGTGCCCTATGTTATTTGGTATTTATTTCTAGGTTTTGGGTAAAGGTACTGTAAAGAAAAAAAAAGGGAAACATATTAGTAACTTAAAAATGTGTTCACACTAAACAAATATCATATATGATAAGGTTTTAATATAATGATTCCCACCTCAATTTGTTTATTCATTCAAGAACTAAAGTTTTACATCAAATGAATACAATTCAATCAATAGAATTGTATTTTAACGAAATTAGAAGTAAAATAAAACCTCACTAAAATATTCGTAAAATACAGCTAATGAAGTTGAAATCGTTTATATTTGCTTTTGATCACTTAGGATTTGAAAATTATATTTCACAATTCATCTATCAGTGTGGGGGTGAACGTGAAATTATGACTGGTCGTTTGTTGTTAAGCACAGAGTTTACACATGTGCTATTTGTGCTATGCCTACCACGAGTATCAAAACCAGGATTTTAGCGTTATTGGCCTTCAGTATGATTCTTCAACTGGTTATATGTATACATGACTAGTGTATCAGTTACGAAAACTGAGACAATCCAATGTCTTGATATGAGAGTTTCGGTGTCAGCTATGTATGGATAAACTTTCAATAATCATGAGTTTTATGAATTGCACAATTTTATCCGAGAAAAAGCTTGTTTCATAAGACTAAAACAAACAAACCCTAGACTCTGGAGGACGGCATTAACCAGTATTTGTGGTGTTTGTACCCGCAAAATACCCTTAACAACAGTATGGGATTTCGACTTCCTGTACCATAGATATGACACGCTAATCTTTCTATATAATCACTGTGTACATTGCTGTGGAATTGTACTTTAGAACAACTTATGAATATTTCGTGCATTGCATATTATATATATATATCTTTGTGTGTATATGTGTATGTACATACCAAAACATAGCTTCTTAGCAAAATTTTAACACATGCCTCTTTCCGATTTTATGCGGTCAAAGGTCATACATGGAAAAGCATTTTTTTCATCTGCATTTCCCTTTATATTTCCATCAGTCCAAATAAGACTTGACACAAAGACACCTTGCAAGATCTCCCACAGACTAAAGCAGATATATGTGAGACTTATGCCTTTCGTTTGAGTTTACAATGGTCATAGCAAACAAAAAAAACAAACGCGATTTATGTAATAGGGAGACCTGATGATATTGTATTGTATGTGTATTTATTTGAACTACTGATACGAGTGAAGGAACCAGTCAGCAGAACCCACAGCTTAAAGTGTGGAAAATATGTTATGGTATCGCACAGATTCAAACCCGGGTTTCCAGCTTCAAAATCTAGAAATCTGCCACAAATTCAACCCACTTTCCAAGAAGCTATGGATCTAGAAACGTTGTCTGCATGTAGAAACGTTAAAAGAGGTTGTTATTGATGGTGTTTTGATTCATACTTTGATTCAGTGCATGAAATTGCATATAATGTATCGAGGAATGGGAGTCATTCTATTGTTCTTTCTAGTTGGTTAATGTGATTTCAACATAAAATCCAGAAACAGTAAAAGTAGATTTTTTTGGCTTATGTTTGATTTGTTTTCTATAGGTTTGGTTACTTGTGAGTTAGGGTGCTTAGTAATTAGTTGATTGCTAAGCAGCATGTAAGGTATTGAACTACATATAGCAAATTAACTGAATATTCTTGATTTTGTTTTTCTTTATTTTCATTGAATGTCTGGTGTTCTCTGCTAACCACTCCCTTAGTCACATGTGAGGTCCGTGTAGTCACCTGTCAAAGTTAATCATTAATTTGCTTTACCTGAATTTGTCTTTATTATTTCACGTTAATCTAGTTTTTAGTTAGTGCTTATTTGGCTAAATATTATCTGTTTGTAATTTTAAGAGTAAGGAACAATCGAAGGCGTCAAAAAACCGAACAAATTCATTAATTTTAACATCTGTCGTTAGATAAGGAACACTCGTTGAAGCTCCAAACAGCATACCCTTTGCAAAGCGTTTGTGGAAAAGGCGTGTAAAATGTATTTTACACGTGTTGTTGTTGTTGTTGTTATAAGAATGACTAACATAATTTTAGATCTGATATTCTAAGGCAAATGACCCGTTCTAACAGTAATTCGTGACTTTAGTTCTGAATGTGTATATGTTGTTACTCTAATGATACGCTGGTATTGTTCGTTACTTTTGTTTTGTTTATTTTAAATTGTTTTGCGTGTTAGGCTATATCGCAGGGCCTGTTGACAATTGTTGTACATTAATCAGAGCTGAACACGTTACGTTATAGGTGCAATTTTAGGCTTAAAATGTAGATTTCGAACAAAGCTGTAATGTTTTCGAGTTATCATCTACTCGGAACCTCTCTGTTAACAGTTATTTAGTAAACAGTTTTCTAACAGTTACTATTGCAATCCCAATATATTTAACTGATTTAACCCTAAGTAGCAACTTGTATATTTTAAAGGCAGTATATTTTTTATGTTAAAAAGATAAACTGTGGGTGTAAGTATTCACCAAGAAATTTCGTAAAGCAGTATAACCTATTAATTTGTACAATTCATGTAAATAGTTTTGGTAGAAGGTAAGATACTGGTGTGATAATTACAAAAAAAGAAACAATTTGAATTTCTTAAGAAACCTTACTGTAAATGCTTATTCATTCAAAATAATTCCTCCAATTCCCCATGCTTTACATTATATATATATTTCCCTCACGATTTCATTACCTTTTGACGTTCAAGTTGTAAATCAAATATTAATTCGCCGAGTTTTATTTCTTTCTTTAAGTAAGGTGAAGTTTTCGATGGAGAGTTCACATGTGAGAGCTGTAAAGATATCACATTTGTGATCTAATTATCGTACACCCCATTTTCAGATATTATAAGGAACACTAAATTACTTTACACGAGCAGACGTTTACAATGAGGTTTTTAAGAAATTTTATCGTGTTTTTGTATTTATCAAACCAGTGTTGTTTTCTCGATTTATTTTTCAGATATTATAAAGAACACTAAATTACTTCACACGAGCAGACGTTTACAATGAGGTTTTTAAGAAATTTTATCGTGTTTTTGTATTTATCAAACCAGTGCTGTTTTCTCGATTTATTTTTCAGATATTATAAAGAACACTAAATTACTTCACACGAGCAGACGTTTACAATGAGGTTTTTAAGAAATTTTATCGTGTTTTTGTATTTATTAAACCAGTGTTGTTTTCTCGATTTATTTTTCTCCCGAAAATTCTCTGTGTGAATTTTATAATTTTTATAGATTATATACTGCTTTCAAAGTACGGCAGTGTTAGATAATTTTTGTATATTTTATCAGTTGTACTTAATAATTAGATTTTTGTGAACGTAATGTGGCGACTTAATTAAACTTAGCGTTGATATTTTTCTAAATATAACAGGAAAGCACACTTTGGATAGAATAAATAAGGTTTCGAAAATGTTAACTTCATTTTATTTTAAATAATTGCTAAAAAGGTTTTTATCACTGTTGAGATAAATAATTTTTCACAAGACCTCATATGTCTAAACGTACACGTATTCCGTAAATAATCTATTTTTCAATCGACTTTAGCTGACATTATCTCTACCTATCTTCCTCATAGTGTACCAGAAGATAGGTCCTACGAACGGCCCCCTCTCTACTACGACCGCCTTGGCGAGAGGGACCCTTATTTGAGGCGTTCCGTTGGAATTGGTTACCATGACGACGAAAGTTACCAGGCTAGAGGAAGATCACGAGATAGATTTTTACGCACAGCACCAGGAAGTGTATATCCGGACGGAACAGAGCGGTAAATGTTTTGGTTTTTACCCGATATAGCCAAGAAAGAGAAATATCCCCTTGATCGAAATGCAGCAGCCTGGAAAATAATTATTAGGGAAAAAAAAAGAGAGATAGAGAGGGAGCTATGCAATGCGAATGTGAACGAAATATTAATAACCAAAGCGAATTTTATCACATTGAAGTGTTTTAAATCTGAGCAGCAACTTAAGATGAAGAACTGTAAATTATTGTGAATAGTGGACTATCAAGTCACTTGAAAATGATATAAGTAAACATAATACCAATAACACGTATTCACACAGTTTTGTCCAAACCTTACAAAGGTAATACACACAGTTTAAGTTTCTTTGTTGTTAAGCACAAAGCTGCACAATAGGCTGTCTCTGTGCTCTGCCCATTGAGATTAATTAACAAAACCCACTGAGTCCAGATGGGGGCTGTAGTTCAGATAAATAAGCTTTAAAAATTTGAATTTCGTACTTTAAGAACATAGCCTGAATTTCAGATTCAAAAGATATATATTGCAAGTAGGTATGAATAATACCAGTCCATAATTTAAACAGATGAACTACTTTTATATTGTTTGTGAAATATATCTAAAGAAAATTTTTGTACTTCAGAAATTGCATAATAAATAATAGTTAGCTGTAAATTGAGCAAATATGAATGAAATGCTATGGTGGTTTTTGTGCAAGTCATCAACTTCCTGGCTTTAATGTGCAGTATATGATTTTGTACATCTAGAGAGGTTGTACTATTATGCTATACATGACAGGTGTAAAAGCTGAGACATCATAAGAATTACTCATATGAAACATTTCTCCACCTGGAAAAGTAGTTTGGTATATTTATATATATATATATTAAAAAAAAGTAGGTTTTGTTCTGGCAGCAAATATTTCAAATTTCCTGTTTGTATTTACTGAAATATTTGTTATAATTGTAAGATTGTGACCACTTAATTAAGAATAATATATCTCTTAGTTAAACTTATATTGCGAGATTTGTTGTCTTTTTTTCAAAGTGTAGCATATTATTATTATTAATCCAACATTACAGCACCAGTTTTAAAATTTTAAAACATGGGCAGTGTTTCAGGAGTCTTTGTTTTATATTTAAAACTTTGTACTTTAGTCAGGGACACAGTCCATAAACTGATTGCTTTTGTACACAGGGTACTTAAACCTTTCAGTGAATATAAGTGGTACATGTTTGGCTCATGTCATGATTTAGTCAATATCAAAGTCCAAAGTCCTTTGCTGATGACATTCAAGCAAGATTATTTCTTTCTTATTACTTTATCATTTGCTTCATTATGCTATAAACACATTAAAGAGTTCTGGAGAATTCTTGGGTGCAGGGGCTAGCATCAATACCACGAATTGTAAGCGAATTGATTGTCATGGTTAACATTCTGTATGATGTTAACCAAGTTGATGTTAGCCAAGTCTATTACTATTTCTGTGTTGGTAGTAACTAGGGTTTGATCCTGGTTCTTCTTGATAGAAGTTTGGTGCTTTATCTGCTGGACTGCAATCTCCCAAAATAGAAGTTGAATAAACTTTTTGAATGTTTCCAAGAGGGGTAACCAGGTTTTGCTGACTTCTGTGCTAGGTTGGCAGAGTATGTTATTAGTTTGGTGGATGTAGACTCCTCCTGTTTTTCATTATGTCATGTGTGGATCATATTCTGTTATTTTAGTATTATTCCACTTTATCATGAAAATAAGTTCTGTCCAATTATAAATTGACCATTTTAATTGCTCTAAAAAGTTCACATAACCCATTACTTGTAGAGTAATACCCCCCACAAATACACATTTATGTAGGATGTTATTGTTTTGTTATTAACTTCACAAAAAGATAAAGGTTAAAAAGAAATTATCATGAAAAAGTTTGAATGAACTGAGAAGGGTATTTACAAAACATTGAAAGGTAAAAAAAGTACTCTAAAAAACTTCTTGACTCGAAAAATAAAAATGTTTTTAAAACCATCTTTAAAAAATATCTCCCCTTTCAAAAAGTTATTAATTACTGTCTTGCAAAAATGATCTAAAAAGTTGTGATTCAGTCTGAAAAACTTAGTTTAGCCTATTTCTGTGTGCATCCTTAGGTCATATTAGATGCATGTATAAGAAAATTTAATTAACATGTGTATTGAGAACTGTTAACAGATTGCTATGTTGACTTGACTTGTGATCATAGCACTGCTACAAGTTTGTGTTGAGGGGGACTGAATTTGAAAAAAATACTATTCAAAAAAGTTATGAATTAGAGCTGACATAATATTAGTTTAGATTACTGAAAATGCTTGTAAACAGTTTTATATTACTTTTATTTCACAACATTATCTAATTACCAAAAAACTGAAATGTTATAAAGAGCTGTAGTGCAATTTTTATTAACTTTTTTCATAATGTTGGAATTATTAATCTTGTATGTATTAGGAACCAGGGGCATTTTCCTCGTAGTCACACACAACGACAGCATTTTGAACAGCAGCGTTATCCTTCACCACTTGACCAATACACTGACGAACAAGCAGCGGTGTCTTCTGGACCAGGGAGGCTACTACGAAGATCAACAATAGCATCTTCATCTGTCAGCTCAACTGTTGATTCTCCACCACCCTCACAGAGTGGGAAGCGGCGAAGGCCGTCAAGACAGTCGCCCCATTCTCATTCAGGCTCCAGATCAAACTCTCAAACTCGATCACGGTCAAGCTCTCATAGTAGTAGCGGTAGTCGGTCTTCTAGCTCATCATCAAAACTTCGAAGCAGTTCTACCAACAGCAGTAGTAGGTCACCATCACCGTCCAAGTCTCAGTCACCAGCGTAAGTTTTCTTTCAACAAACAAACAACAAAAAAAAAAGATAACTAACTGTAGGGGAAAGATTTTGAAAAGTGTTAGAAATCGAATACTCTTTTCATGGTTACTGAGCAAAATAATCCTCATCAAAATTCTGGATTTGAGAAGATGTATTGTTATATTTATCGTGTATACTGAGAAAAATTTTATAAAGAGCCGGAACTATTTACCACTTATTAAGTAAATACATTCTTATGTAAAACAATAGTTTTATTGGCATATCTAATTAGTGCATGAACTTTTATCCACCCAAAAATGCTTAAATGAACAAAAGAGAAGAAATTCTGCTTTAGCTTGCACAGTGTTTGATACCTCGTAGACACAGCAAAATAAAGAAACTTGAAATTGGATTTAATTTATATTTAGAATGTGATGTGTTATGTCAATACAAGACACTTACATGGTGACCATTATTGTTTAGACTAGACCTTTCAAAGGAAGCAACTCCTACAGGGAAGTATGGTGTAGATAAGGATATTGCTAATATTAAACAGGTTATTACTTAGATTACTTGGGATTGGATAACTTATTACCTTTAGGTATGACAGACAACAGTGAGAGAGATCTGGAAGCAGCAGTTAACTGGAAAAGAAACTTTTTCTGAGCTTAATTCTGTGAAATTAACTTTGGGAATAAGAGTGATGACAGGATGAAGGTAGGGAGGGTGTTTTTTAGATGTTCTTTCTCGTTCACCACCAATATGGCATACTTTCAAGAATAATTATTAATTTAAAGCAAAAAAAAAAAAAGAAGTAGGTAACTGCCTCAATTAAGTAGGCACAGATTGAATTCATTACTCAATGCTGCTTGGTATAGGATTAGAATATATTATAAAATTTGTGAGAGATAAAGAACGGATTCCCTGACCATGGTGATTAGGTACTGTCATTGCAATCATTCAGTCGAGCAGTTGCTACTGTGCGTAGTGTTGAAAAGTCATTTTAAAGCAATCTTAAAGTTTTGATATTCACATTTTTGCAAAAGTATGCAAACTGAACTTTTCTATTCACATTCATAATATTAAGAAAAAGAGTACTTGCATCATTTTTTAAATTTATTTTTTATTGCTGAATAAAGATTGGGGGATAGTGGAAATTTTGAAATTTCTGGTACTTCATGTGGCTCTAGAATTGAGAGTAGGCAAAGTTGATGAATGGAATTTCCAGGGTGTTTTAGAGGTGCATAATGTTCAAGATAAAGCAAAAAATTTTCCATTTTTGATTTTGAGAATAGCAAATAAAATATATATTTTATGCACAATGAGAAAACTGTGTGAACAGAAAACTAAAGTATTTTTTTTTACTTTTCTATTTTGGTTACAAAGCTACCATTTCTTTTGATTCACAGGACTTCTTTTGAGAGCCACGAAAGTGGAAAAACAGGACGATCTGATCGGCCTAGTAGCACAGTATCAACATCATTTTTGCAATCTGTTGGAACAAATCTAAATGTTGGCAGTTTATCTGTAGGAAATCAGTCACAGAATTGTTTGATAAACCCTGTAAAAAACCACAGTGAACGCGAGGAACGAAGGGTATTGAGCATCTGTGTGCGTAATTTACCAGTACGGTCAACAGGTGGGTTGAAGATTTTAGGTAAACTGCTCTTTAACTATATAAGTTACTTACAGGAAGTCTCAGTGTAAAATAAGTAATGAACTATTGAAGTTTTAAGAATAGATGCCTAAACAATTAAAAACTTGTATTTATTAACTGTTATACATTGAGACTTGAAACTTTTATCATTATTATTATCAGAATTATTTTTTGTGTGTAACTATGGTTGAATAATTAAGGCTTTATATGACTTCTTAATGTAATTTTCATGAAATGTTTGGCTTACAGTTAAATCATCCATATATTAAAAGTCTCAAATTGAACTGAAGTTTATACTTTATGATAGCTATTACCATATTCAAATCTTTTTTTTATTTTACTTGTGCTTAATGTAGACTTTTCACTTATTGTTGAGTTAAAAACATTGCTATGAAGATTACTCGATGAAATGTAATCAATATAATTTGTACCCTTGGTGGACAGAGTGTATATAGCTCACTGTGTAACTTTGCACAAAAATAAACAAACCTTTGATGTATTAATTGTAGAGTGTTTATTTATTTACTTATAAATATTAAGAAAGGGTTATGCTAGTCTTTACATCTAAAGGGAATGTAGAAACTGTCTCTCCTTACCTTCAAAGAAATTTTCAGGAAACTACACAGACCAAGCAAAAACAAAGTTTCACACATCAGAGACAAATAAAACAATGTGATAAAGGTAAAATATACCTTAATAAATAATAGAAATATCTCCAGAAGTAAGACTCATGCATTAGTAGGGATACACAGAAGTAAGACCCCATGCAAAGGATACACTGCCATCTGGACTGTTTTTTTTTATAGCAAAGTTGGCTTTTTTTTCTGTTTTAGATCGGGTTAGAATTGAGTCTTACTAATTTGTGAAATCATTACAGAAAATTAAATCAACAGTTCTCATTCAAAAATCAATATCTTGTGTTACACTGAAATGTGTGTCAGAATACTGACCTTATATTAATTAAAATAGTTTGCTAATTTTGAATTTTATGGTATTAAGATATGTCTTCTCATTGAGAAATAAGTATTACTGTTACAAAAATATTATTATTGTGAAATGTAAGATAGTACATTGAAGTGTCAGAAATAAGTTTAAGTACAGAAGAACTTTGATTTTTGAATATTAGTTGATAATATTCTATTCTACAGTATAAAAATTGTAGGGATGGTGAACCCTCTCATGAAGATAGAAATTTTCTGTTTTTCCCTTCTTTATAAAAATTTTAATAGCAATCATATTTGATTTTTATGTTTCAGTGATTTCTTTAATTATGAGGTATTGTTAGGCCATGTGTTATTTTTTTAAAAATCAAACATAGAAATGTTATATATTTTATTCAATATGCTGGTATTTCATATGTTTTTAATAAGTACAGAATGTTGAATGACTTAACTGTATAAAAAAACAATTTTATAAAAAACACAGACACACACACACATACATACCACTAATCATAAAACTTACCAAAACATGTATACAACAATGTATAATTATTTAGTTTTAAAAATTTATATGTCTCTAATGTTAATGAAAAGTTTATAAAATAAAAGAATTTAAATGCCAAGTGTTTACAAAAAATTGAGATTTTATAAGATATTTTGAACAATGAGCCATAGCCCTGGAAAAAGTATTCCTATATCATAAAGTAATCGGTCTAAATATTCTTTTGGCCTGTGTTCTTTATTTAGTGATTTGCTGTAATATTCACTTGACTTTTGTGGTAAATTGGAACTTCTTTTAGATACAAGCTTGAAGGATGGATTATTTCATGAATACAAGAAGCATGGAAAAGTCACCATGGTAAAAGTAATTGGTCAGGGACCTGACAGATATGCCGTAGTTTGCTTCAAAAAGTAAGTCCATTTCACCACCTGTCACTTGTAAACACTTGGGTAGGTAGATTTTTATGCAAAATTTTAATCGTTATTTATCAGATAGTTAACTTTTTTGGCATGCTTTAAGGCATATGAGAGAAGAAAAAAAAACGTAAAATTGATTGGCTAAAAACGTTCATAGAATTCATGAGAATATTATTATATCAGTATATTTCACATAGAAAATGCTTAGAGAATCAAAACAAGTTAAAATTCATGAAAACTAATGAATGTATTGTATTCTTTTGAAAGAAATGTGTAAGTTAGTTAAAATCGTATAGATCATTATTAATTTTGAACTGCACATTACTGTTAAATATTTAGTACAAGGAAACTTTCTTTTTTCCAACAATGTTGTGTTTCGCATGTATGACATCATATACAAAATTGAAATGATTAATTTGAACCAGTCATTTAATGATATCTGTTTTTTTTTATGTGGAAAGTATCATTATTGTCAAATTGTTTTTTTCATTAGAATTGTAGTCTGAATTAATAAATGACTCTTTCTGTTTTTGAATATTTTAAGGTATCTTAGAAAAGTAAGATTTCATTTCAATACATCTTTAATTACTGTACGTTGTAACGTGTTACTTTAACTACTATTCAACCTGATTGTCTTATCAGATCCAGTCTCACTTTATATTAATAAACTCTTTGATTTCAGACCATCTGATGTAGAGAAGGCTTTAGAGGTTTCCAAAGAGAAGTTGTTTTTTGGCTGCAAAATTGAAGTCACGGCACATGAAGGGCTGGATGGTGAAGATAACGAGTTTCGTCCTCTTGAGGCTGACTTAGATGAATTTCACCCCAAAGCAACAAGAACATTATTCATTGGCAATCTAGAAAAAGATATTACTCATTCAGAACTCAGAAAACATTTTGAACAGTTCGGGGACATCATTGTAAGTTTATGCTCACTTCGTTTAATAAAAGTTCCTAATTTAGGTTATTTATTTTCAGAAAATACTTATGAATTACTGGTTATGGGTTAGTTAAATGCAATTTAACAAACTAATATAAGTTTGGGGACATCATTGTAAGTTTATGCTCACTTCGTTTAATAAAAGTTCCTAATTTAGGTTATTTATTTTCAGAAAATACTTATGAATTACTGGTTATGGATTAGTTAAATGCAATTTAACAAACTAATATAAAAATGTTAGTAATGCAGCTATTGCTGGGGGGGGGGGGTGTCTTCGTTTACCAGGTAGCTTTTTATTTTAAAAAAAGTTATTCATATTTATTCATGTAGTACCATTGTTTTTTATTTTTACTAGTGTATTAATAAATACTCAATTAAATCATATTCTACTTCTTTTCAGACATTGTATTAACAGATAATTTATTAGAATTTTTTTCTCTCTTGCACATTTTCAAGTGATACTACATTCAACAAATAAATTAGACATGTTGGCTTGTAAGATGTGTTTTATACATTCATTTATCTCCATTTTGTTCAGATATCAGGAGTTAAACTTTGTAGCAAATATGTATGTGAATATATATCTAAATAGAGCTAAGTAATAATATACAATTTAATTTGCATAAGTTCACATTCAACTCAAGATACATCCAACTACTAGTTGGTTATATCTTTGATAAGTAATGGGATAACAGTCAGTTATTATCAGAAACTATTTATTTAGACAGAATGGTGAATAATCACTTGAGTATAGATAGCCATACTGCATTTCCAAATGGATGAATGCAAACATTGAGCAAGTTGATTAAAAACACTCATATAAATATGGGGCACCCAATTTAAAAACTTTATTCTGAGACCGTCAACAGTTTCAAAACAGACACTTGGGTGCCCCACATTTATCATATCAAATTTTTCAGAAATTAAAAATATATATATATATATATAGATCTTACTCTGATTTATATACCTCTGTATAAAACTAGTCAAATATTAAATAAAACTAAAGATGTAATTAATGTAATAGAGAAAACAGATATTTACAAAATTGAATGTGATTGTGTATACATTGATCTAATTAAAATAAAGTTTAGGATAAACAAACATAAGAGAAATGTTAAAAGTAAGGAAAAAACTGATAATGTGGTTCAATATGACAGAAATAATGAAACACACTAGAAAATAGTTATTATATGTTGAATAAAAATTAAGGGTTGGCAAGTCAGAATATATGCAGATGGCATGATCTTCTTTAAGTTCAGTATGTAAATTAAGTAGTGGTTGTGTTGGGTCACATGACTATCGGCTTTGGTATATACATTTTTATTTTTTATTTATGACGATGATGTTACTGTATGTCAAAATATGTAGAGTGTCTGTTTTGAGACTGTTGATGGTTTCAGAATAAAGTTTTTAAATTGTGTACCTAAAAACATTGATCGTTTGAGTGTTTTAATAATTTATTTACACAACTACCTTGAATGTTTAGCTTTAGTGAAGTTAGTCATGGACTTTTTTTTTTTCTTTATCAGGAAATTGATATAAAAAAACAAGGAGCAACCAGTACATCCTTGTACGCTTTTATTCAGTTCTCGGATATTACTAGTGTTGTGAAAGCAATACGGAAACTAGATGGTGAAAACCTCTATGGGACTAACAGGATAAAACTAGGGTTTGGTAAGAGCATGCCTACATGCTGTGTGTGGATAGATGGTGTTGTGGACTCTGTGCCAGAGAAGTTCCTCAGGCGTCGTTTTGGACCAGTCAGAGATGTTGTGATAGATAGGGAAAAGGGCCAAGCCCTAGTGTTTTATGATTCAGTAGACATTGCCCAAAATGTGGTCACAGAAATGAGAGGAAGAATGTTTGGAAGCAAAAAGCTGCAGGTAAGCAAAGAAAGATTTTTGTTGTTGTTCTTATTTTATAACCTAGTAACTCATTTTTTCATCCATGAAATGGTCAAGTCAGTATATGTTAGGCCCAGCATGGCCAGGTGGTTAGGGCACTCAACTCGCGATCTGAGGGTTGCGGGTTCGAATCCCCGTCCTACCAAACATGCTCGCCCTTTCAACCGTGGGGGAGTTATAATGTGATGGTCAATCCCACTATTCTTTGGTAAAATAGTAGCCTAAGAGTTGGCGGTGGGTGGTGATGACTAGCTGCCTTCACTCTAGTCTTACACTGCTAAATTAGGGACGGCTAGCGCAGATAGCCTTCGTGTAGCTTTGCGCGAAATTCAAAACAAACAAACAGTATATGGTATATGAATTGATATTAAATAATATATTTCCTGCTTGATCTAGAAAATTTTCTGTTAGTCGGTCTTTTTTCTAAACTAAATGAAATAGCTGTAATGTCAGTGAAATTTTATTTGCTTATTTAAGGTTGCACAGTTTCTTTTTACAAAAGTTTAGGTCAATTATTATAACTTGTAACATTTTAACTAGTGTCTCCTCAAGACATGCATTGCTTTTTTTGTCCAGTATCTTTTATATCAGAAGCTCTTATTTATGACCAAACCTGAAACCATTCGATCTCAGCATCTAGTATAAAAACCTTATAATTTGCCAATGAAATTAGTTATTTCTTGAATATTGGATTGATTTGTTTAAAAACAACCAATAACTTAGGACAGCTTTTGGAGGGCACATGACCTTTCAGTAATTTATTTCAGAATTATTGCTAATAACAAAATTTATTGATTTGAAATATTGTTGTTGTTAATTTTTCCTTTAGTTATTTTAAGCTTTGATATGCATTACAATTGAAACAATTATGATGGAAAAATCATGAAATTATGGCATTTCTCTTAATTTCTAAAATTAGTGATTTCAATATCGAGGAAAATTCCATACCACAATGAAAGTTTTTATGAGGTCCTACACCATCTAAAGAAACCTGTGACACATAAAGCAGTAGTTATAAAATGAAATGTTTGTAAAAGCAAAAAAAAACAGTCTTAGAAACTAAAGATCATGAAAAATGAATGGCACAGTAGTACATTAGGAACTTTTGACTTGTTTTAAGTGTCCACTGTATAATTGTTATATTTTACTGAATACATTATCTTTTTTTTTTATTATTGAACTTTATTTAAGTTTTTCAAGATTGTTTATAGATAAAGTGGCTTTAGTTCGTCAGTAAACTTTTAATTTTTATGCAGTAATAATATTTATATGTTTAAACAACAGAAAATTCTGGTGAAAAATAGACTGACGACATTTGGCAGTTTTTCCATTCTTTTATTTTCTGTTATTAGTTAACTACCTAAATTTGAAGTTTTCTTATTAAAAAAAA
The DNA here is from genome assembly GCF_000517525.1 of Limulus polyphemus. NCBI lineage: Eukaryota > Metazoa > Arthropoda > Merostomata > Xiphosura > Limulidae > Limulus > Limulus polyphemus. Next base: position 206,006 of record NW_013666259.1, read on the forward strand.
TTTTTAATTTCTGTAAAATAAGATGCAATACATAATTGGGTTTGCTTTAAATTTTCAACAAAAGTCAAAGACAGTTCAGTTTTTTTAAAAATCCGTCATGAAACAATAGTTCCTTTATTTTTTATTTCTAAATATTTAAATTTAACAAGTTTTAACACAATCCATAGCATAATATTTTGTTCGTTAATGTGAAAAAAGAAACATATACTTTTTTTAGAATGATGACTTGCTTAACACTGGCTAGAGATTTTTCTGACTTATTTTTTTCACATTGCTTTTTAGCCATTTATTGTAGTTTGGTGAAGAATAAGCTGTCATTAGTGAAATGGTTGAAGAGGATCTCAGTATAAGCTAGAAAAGCTGTAATAACTAACCCAAGAATGGCTCTCAGTAGTATTGCGGAATAATTTGTAATTATAAACTTAAATAATTCCATCAAACCAACATTATAAACTTTTTCCTATTTCTTATGATGTGTATACCTTTTACAGTCTGTTTTAAGACATCAGTATTTGGTTTATTACGTTTTCAAACACTACATTATCTATTTAGTCTCTCGGGGATATTCAAGAATTATAAGAACGTATAGCAATAGTATTCTAACCACGCTATATCTGTCATATCCATTGTGAATGACACAATAGGCCTAATACTAATGTCTTATGACAAGTATAATTGTAATTATTTTTGTTATTTTCTTATCTTGTTATCACTGTGCTTGTTTTCATATAACTTTGATACCTTAACAAAAATCACCTATGATTTCTTAAATGCCATACAATTGTATCAAGGGGAGTTACTGTAGAAAAGATTACGAACCTGCAGTATGGTATATTTTTGAAAGTATTTTAGTAAACAGGATAGAATCCGTACATTACAAAATTTCAGTATTTGCTATTTTCTAAGGATATGTGTAGAATGTATCTTTTATTTATTTATGCAAGAATTTTTATAAAGTTACAAGATACCATACTTCAAATTACAAAGGGCCCAAGACCTTATAAGGTCCTATATTAGTATTATGTGATATGCATATATCATAATGCATCATTTACCATGCATGTACTAAGTAAATACACCCAACATTTTATTTAAGGCATGTTATTGTAGCTGGAAGCTGCAGTTGAAACACAGGTACAGAAATGTTGCTGTATTATTTTATCATCCACCAAATGAATCAAATGTATTTAATACCTGGTTGGCAATAATCCAAGCAAATCCTTGACCCAAATTACTTAGTGACTTGTTAGAAAAGTGAGGAGGTACAAAACGTGGGACAGTTAAAAAAAAAAAGTTGTACTACCGGTATGGAAGTTGAAGAACCACAACTAGTCTAATATACCTATTTTCGTGATATCATGTCATGAAATATAATTTATCTAACGTCTGTTTAATCTGGTTTCTGAATCATATTGGGGGGGAAGGGAACCTGTTAATGAATTGTAGAATATAATATTACTAATGAATTTGAGATTTTTTTTCATGAACGGTATACATGTTTAATATGTCTAGATATATAAATGCTATGAATCAACAGTGAAAATCTAAGGTACTCTACACAACTTGTCTTTCCCTTTTTTAATATCAGTTTTTAAACTGAACTTTTTTAGTCATGTCTTTTCCAAAAAAAATTAATAGATGCAAAAGAATAAGAACTAAGAATCTGTTTTACTTAACTAAATATATGCTTTTATTATTTTTTTTAATGCACATCATTAAATTTTATTTTCTAAGTGTTTCATGCTGGTAGCATTCTTTATTCATTTTTTTTCTCTGTAAAACATGGATAATGTGTGGAATTTTCTAAGTTTATTTGATACTAAATTATTATGACTCTTTCCTGGTAACATGAAGCTGTATGAAGTTTCAACAGTAAGCTATTCAGAAACATTCTTCAAGGGCACACAAAATAGGCATCTTGCCAATAAGGCCAAAGTATTTAATGGATATGTTTTGTTTTGTTTGTCTTCTGTTCTTTGAAGCAAAACAAAAGTAAACAAAATAGGAGATAGTATATTTCTAGCTTACATTCTTTAATTGTATTTTTTATTGCTGCAGCTATTTGTTATAGCTTTTATTTTTTCATTTGTTTTTAAGAAAACATAGTTTTATTTCTTTTTTTTTCTAAATATATATGACACCTGAGAATGTTTAATATGATGATGAAACATGTATTATATTACAAAAGAGGTTCATTTTTTTGTAATCTTAATTTATGCTATCTAATCACAAGAACTTCTTAAGATTTTGATCAGTTTGATTGTTGTTTTTCCCATTGTTCTACCTTTTCATTCATTTATTGACATAAGCCATTGTTAACTTAGATGTTTTCCCTATACGTGGACATGACCTATTCATAGCAGATTCATAGCATGAGAAATAACTTAAAAGTATTGTTTTTACAGATTATTGAAATCATGGTTTCTGAAACCTTTTTGAGTTGTCGACTCCTTGACAAACTTATAAAGTTGTCATTGGCACTCATATTCTTAGAATATGAATTATAAATGAAATTTCAATATATAATCAACTTTTATTCATCATAATACAATCGTCAGGAAACATAAAATGTAAAAAAGAATGAGGTTTTAATTTTTTCTATTGAGATGGATGAGCGTACGAATATAGGGTAGGTTTGTGAGTTTAAGTCTCAAGACCCCACATTCTTCGATATTAAGCCTATTTCTCTGTTTGTTCAGAAGACTGTTCACATGGCTAAATCCAGCTTTGATGATGCACGAACTTGGTAGGCCAACCTTACTTTAGGGGCCATTTTTGACCCCCTTGGTCTTTATTCACCCCCCCCCCCTTCCCCATACAGTGTCATAGACCCCAGGGTACTTGGGAAACTCTGATTTAAATAAATTAAGTTTAAGTTTTTTGGATTGAAACTTGTCTTGGCTATTGTAGGGTAAAAATAAGTGGTAAGTCAGTTGTTCCAACACTCAGTGTCTTTCATTTGGGGCTCTGAGGATAATCCTGATATTTTTATGTCAGTAATGTGTGAGAAAGTTAATTTAATAAATATGTTCAGTTCTGAGCTACAGTTGTGTACAGGGGACATTGAAATGTGCACTTTTCAATCATCATAAGGCAAGCATTGTTTTAGGGGGTGAGACTATGGGGATTCTAGGTTGCTCTATTATACACTGGATAAAAAGCAGCTAGATCCACTTTTGTTCCTATTCAGTCGGTCTTATAACCACTTTTATGATCTAAAACTAAACAGTAAATTCTTGCACTTAATAGCTGATCACAATTATTATTTTTTTACCATAAAGTCCTACAAATCCCTGCATTCTCTTTATTTTAAAGTTTAAAATTTCCCATCCCCCTGATAACTCGTAGCAAGAAAGATGTGGAATCAGGTGTATCTTTTCATAATTGTTGACGATTTTTATGACAGAGAAAATACAGCACTTTTGGGGCAGGAGCTGGAGCCAACTTCCTGTGCATGTCACTGCTGGTTTATATGTTGTAGTTTCACATATATTATTTCAACAAAATTTGACAAACTACAAAAAGAAAAAGGCATGACAAGCAATTATAATATGTGTACTGGAAACGAAGCTTGTGTATCTGTAAATTTAGTTTTATGGGAAATTAAGCTTGTTTTTTATTATTATGGGAATATTTCATTTAATAAATCATATCTGTACAAATGAATATTAAGTGAATTAAACTTTACTGTAAAATTCTGAATAAATTGTATTTAAAAATTCGTATTCTAACATAAATCAGTATCAAACCTCTTGCCCTCCAAGTTTAGCCAAACGTGCATGGAGTCAGTCCAGTTGAACTGATCCTGTTTTGGAGAAGGAATGTTTAGAACTTACAGAAAAATGTGGCAAGCTTTTAGTCCAATGTACAAGTCTGTCATACAAAAAAAATTAGATGTGTTGCAAAAATATTTGTACTCGAAATATGTCTGTGAATTGATGATGGAAGTCTGACTCTGACTTGTTGGAGTACAAGGTGATGTTTCTGTGAAGAATAAAAACACTTTTGTCCATTGCACAGTTTGCATAATCTTCAGAGCCTCTGAAATACACAACAACCAATCAAATGCCTCGCACTTAATTATTACGGCTCCACACATCCTTAGTAATGGTGAGGAGCCTCAACATGTTGATGGCCTTAATAACCCTGGCAGTCAATAGGCCTAAAGCCCAAATAACCAACTGGTAGCATTGCAAAGCAGCCTAATGGTGCAATAGGGCCGATGGTCTAAAAATACCACCCCACCCCATAAAAAAAAAACTGGTAGCACACATCTGCACATTGCCTTAATACTGGTGCACATGAAAAAATTCATTCTGCACATGGATTGAAAAAATTAGAGGGAGCATTGGTCCTTATGTATTTTATCTGGTATTTACCCCCCTGCCACAAACTGTCAATAAATCAACAATTTAGGGTAAAGTAAATTGTTGTTATTCTGACATCAGATACATAATACCATACTGAATGGCACTCTGTAAAATGTTATGGCCTGCACACTTTGGCCCCCATTCGTGAACTCCCATGAAATTCTCCTAATTTTTTTTCTTTTGATCAGTTTATAAAGATGGTAATAATAAGAGGAAATTCAAAAACACTGCTCAAAACAATTAAAAGATAATCAAAATTTGTAATATAGCTATGACAAGACAAAAATAAATTTTATAAGATATCAATTTATATGCAAATTAGACATCTTACAGTAAATAATGTGATCTGAAATGGAAGTGATTGGTCGTTCAGCCTCTGCTTATTAATGAACACTTTTATATGTTTTACATCTTTACAGTTCAGTATATAGTATGATCACTGAAAACACCAAAGACAGCCTGGAACTAGAGTTGTATGCTTAGAATCAGAGTGTTGATAAGGTCGTTAGTTATCCTTGACCTCCTGAAAGAACTGTTTATAGAACCTCTTTAGAATCTCTTGATGGAATGTGATGCATCTCCCATACATGCTTAATGGTTTTCAAGTTTGTGTTAATTCCACTCCATTCAGTCAGTCTTTCCTTCAAGGAACATTTCACCCAGTTTAGCATGACAGGATAGGCATTATCATCCATTAGGCTGAAGTTAAGAGTTATTTGCATCAGCACATGGTAGCACAAAGGGTCATATGTTGTAGTTCCTATAAGATCTGTCATTAATTATACTTTTCCTTAGGACATAGAGGTGTCTACAACTACCACATTCACACCATACTTCCAGATTAATGACTTTCTTGTTCTTGTATGTAAATAGGTTGGATCCGGTTCCATATTCTCTACAAATAAGTATAAGCCTATTATCTGGCTGCAGGGTAAAGTGTGACTCATCTATAAAAATAGAAAGTTGCTCCACATGTTGTTGGCACCATTATAGAGAAACTGTTTTGTGCCTTGCCGTGAGTAAAATATGTCTCACTGGGAGTCTAGCATATGGATTGGCCTTGTGGAATTTGTTTCTAATCCTTTGTGCACTAATACAGCTTCCTGTTGCAACTGCTTGCACCTTATTCAGTTTCATAGTCTATACCCTACGATTGTGACAAGCTAAAATAGACAGGTAGTGATTTCCCACATGTGTAATGCATGATGTCCAGGTGTTGGTTTGAAAGTGTCTCTGCAATATGCTGATATCTCTCTGAGACATTTTTGAGTCAACTTACACCAGCCTGCTGTGATTGGCTGGCTTCTAATGGTTTGTGGCATGGATACAACATCAGATGTCTTCTCTGAACTCTTAACAGTGGTTAGTGAACAACTTATAGTACTTTAAAACTCTGTGTTACACTTCAAAATGATGACTGTATGAGTCCACTCTATGTAGTAAAGGCTCAATAGCCATGGTTAGTGAACAACTTATAGTACTTTAAAACTCCGTGTTACGCTTCAAAATGATGACTGTATGAGACCACTCTATGTAGTAAAGGCTCAATAGCCATGGTTAGTGAACAACTTATAGTACTTTAAACTCCGTGTTACGCTTCAAAATGATGACTG
>NW_013666259.1:212988-215303 GCF_000517525.1 Limulus polyphemus
TGACTGTATGAGACCACTCTATGTAGTAAAGGCTCAATAGCCATGGTTAGTGAACAACTTATAGTACTTTAAACTCCGTGTTACGCTTCAAAATGATGACTGAGATATGACTTTATGAGACCACTCTATGTAGTAAAGGCTCTATAGCCATGGTTAGTGAACAACTTGGAGTATTTTAAACTCTGTGTTACACTTCAGAATGATGATTGAGATATGACTGTTTGAGATCTATGTAGTAAAGGCTGAATACTGATCATTTACATTTCTTGGTCATATGACTGATTATCAGATGCCAAATTTTTATAACAATGAATTAGGGAGGGGTAGATTGACATTATTTTATAATAATAGTTTAGCCTTGTAATAGCTATAATAAACAAATTCTATCTATTCTTTAACCCATTCACTGCATCTGGGACGTATATTTCCCAATGCTCTTGCCCCCTCACACTGCGACTGGGATCAAGTCAAGTCACAAAGTTCGTCATCAGTTTTCAGTCATTTGACCTAAAACTGGCGATAAACTTTGAATCGACTTGATCTCAATTGTGTGAGGGGGTGGGAGCACTGTGAAATATACATCCCAGCTGCAGTGAATGGGTTAAGTGTTTTTAACAGTGTTATTATGTTTATGAATTAATTTAGTGATAAATGTCACTGTCTATAGCGTATCACATTTTAGAGTAATCTTTCTCTAACATAATGTGAACACCATAATGTCTTTGATGACTCGGCCAATGCTGTGAATAACTAAAGCCAAGAGAAAGTTAGTAACTCTCTTGAACAACATTCTAGAGTAAGACTAACTTCAAGTGTACTGAACTGGACGTTTTGCATATTATCTAAAGGGACAGAAAATGTATGTTAACTTTCAGTACCCTAATATCTTATTATTGAGGCTTCTTCGATTTTTCTAGTCATAGGGTCATTTTAGTGATTTATGATTTTGGCAGTTTCTGTTGTCATATATTTGCCACAGCTATTAAAATGTGTATATTCTTTAAATCAGATTTTAAAGTTTCTTTCTGCTTCACATATATAAATAGAATTACTCTTCCCATTGACTGCTTAATCATGAAACACTACAGTTTAATTGTGTTGTCATAAATTCTTTCACCTTTACACTTGAAAATTCTTCACGTTATTTCTTTATCAAAACCTTGATAATGTTATGCCATTTTATAATTTCTTATTTGTTTGTTTCCTTGACAGTGAGTTGACACAATCATATGGGTAGTTTAGCTCTGTATTATACATGACATACATAAAATTCTTATAGTTAATCAACGTTATTAATTTTCTTTTTTTATCAAGAGAAACCTTATCATATTAATGTTGGCTCTTCTTGATAGGTTGATTTTGCTAGTTGTGAATGCCAGACTGCATTCTGTGACAAACTTACATCACCAGGATTGAACAGTTTACCAGATGATCGACCATGGGAGCGAAGAGAGAGGTAAGAATTTGCTATACTTAGAGATGAGCATCCCTTATTGGTCTATTACACAGGCCTGTGATGGTTTTATTGTCTTGAAATGTTTACACGTTCTACAGTAATTCCTGTACACTGAATCTGAAAATGATATCCATTTTTCACAAAACGTCGTATGTACTTTTACATAAGTGAATCATTTTCATTGAAAGCGGGTCACATTTTGTTATGCTTAATATCTTGACAACCACTGGCTATAGATTTCTCTAGACCAATCATGACGTGAGAGTCTTATCAATCGTTCTAGAACCCACGAGAAACCCACCGCTAGTATATAAACGATTACCTCTTTCAACTCGGGCTCGGTCCCCAGGACCGACCTCGTAATCATTTTGTGCTTGTAATAGTTTTCATGCTATAACTTTTAAATTAGTAAGCGAATGTTAACGAAATTTGGCAATTTATCAGTAAACACTACAATGCTTTCATACACAAAATCTTTTTTATTTTTAAGTCTTAAGGTTTGTAAAGCAATGTTTCTTTTTTTTCACATCTTGTCTATCTATCAGGCAAAGTAATATTCATTTTAAGATTAAAAATACTTTCATGGATAAGAAAATTTTGAAATTTCACATGCAAAATCTTTATAATTATAATGTCCGGATAATTATCAAACATTTTTTAAGAAAAAACTTTATATTTTATCTGTTATTTTCAGTAATTAACCTTTGTACAAGTTTGGTAAATTTGACCAATCTCTCAACCACCATAAAAAAATTAGGAAATAAACATAAATGTTTTGACGAAATAGCTTAAATCTCGTAACATTATACATTTATATATATTTATTATATTGACCTTTCACCCATGCCTGGCTAACAAT
>NW_013666259.1:216303-260976 GCF_000517525.1 Limulus polyphemus
TTTGACGTCACAAACATCTTATTTGAACCAGTGCTGCATTCAACATACCACACAAAAATCGAGTTTATCTGTTGTTTTTTAATATTTGCTTTTAAATAAAGAAATTGAGTAATGTATAGTTCTAAAATTTGAATTATAATCTAGTTTGGTAATAAACTTATTGACATAAATGCATGAAATAGTAGTTCAATATAATTTTAAATGCGAGTCAACAAACGAGATGACATGGCCTTTCACCTGTGATCCGTCTCAAAAGGGTTAACAAGCTGCATAATGTTCCATTTCTGGATAGTATTATTTTTTTCTTTTCAAAATTATTTATTCGCTGCTATGGCAACAAGAGGTTGTGTAAATGACCCAAACATATTCTGTTATATTTATTGTAAACTTGATCTAAGTAAAAGTTTTTTTTATTCCTGATTTGTAAAAAAATTTTTACATGATAGTAAAAAATTAATATTATTTTCAAATTATGGAAAAGCCATTATTAAAACCAAAACAACTTTTATGAAGTTTAAGTTCACAGGCCTGTGTTATCAACCAGTATATTCATAAGAGTGATTGCTTATAACTATTAATATAGTCTCATTTGTAGTTTTGGCTCAGAAAAGCTATTTTAGGTTATTAAGCTGTAGATTTTTTTTTGCACATTGTCAGTGTTTGTTTAAGCCAATAAAGTTGTGTGGTGTTTTCATTTTTTTGATACATCGACTTCCTTCTAGTAATATTACGTTGTCAACTTGTCAGTATATTTGTTTAAGACAGTTATAGGTGGAAAGAATATCAAACAAGATAATCACATTAAAGCTCCTGGACCAGATAATATTTCCCCAAAGGTTTTGAAGGATGTTAAGGATTGGATATGTGAGCCACTTGCTACTATTTTTTGTAAGTCCTTGAATAGTGGGCAGGTGCCAGAGTATTGGAAGTTGACTAATGTTACTCCACTTTTCAAGGGAGGTGATAAAAACTGTCCCGGTAATTATAGGCTTATTAGACTTACATCAGTTGTGGGAAGAGTTTTGTAAAGTCTGATAAAAGATGCTTTGCAAAGTCATTTAACAAAGTTTAGAATTTTAGTGGATAGTCAACATGATTTCGATAAGGGAAAATCTTGCCATAACAAATCTTTTGACATTTTTTTTGGAAAGGTTACTGCTTAAGTGGATGAGGCTAAGGGTGTAGATTTGGTGTAACTGGATTTTCAGAAAGCACTTTACAAGGTGCCACATAAAAATTATCTCTGTGGGTGTGGGGGATAAGTTAGCTAATTGGATCGAAGAGTGGTTAGATGGAAGAATGCAGAGGGTTGTTATAAATGGAGTTCAGTCAAACTGAATTAACGTCACAAGTGTGGTACCTCAGGGCTCAGTCCTAGAACCTTTGCTCTTTTTGATTTACATCAATGACATAGATGAAGGAATGGTAAGTAAATTACTTAAATTTACCTGATGATATTAAGGTCCTGGGTGTTGCTGGCTGTGAGAAGAAGGATGCTGCTGTACAAAAGGGTTCAGATCATTTAGTGAGTTGGATGAATAAATGGCAGATGGGTTTTAATTATAATAAATGTAAAACAATGCATGTGGGTTATCATAATTTGAATTATAAGTATAATTTGTATTAGTGTTATGAAGGAAATGGATTTTCATGTAGTGGTAGATCAGTCTCTTAAATCCATCCAAACAGTGTGCTGTTGCTAGTGGTAGGGCAAATAGGATTTTAGGTTGTATCTACAGAAATATTGAATACAAGTCTAAAGAGGTTATAATTTCATTGTATGGACACTAGTTAGGCCACATTTGGAGTATCGTGTTCAGTCTTGGGCTCCTTACTTTAATAAGGGCATTGAATTGTTGGAAAGGGTTCAGAGATGGGCTTACTAGGATGATACCTGGGATGGAGGGGATGTCATACGAGGAGAAGTTAAGATCTCTGAAATTGTTTTCTCTTGAAAAAAAGAAGAGTTAGAAGGGATCTGATTGAGGTATTCAATACTGTAAAGGGAATTGATAGTGTTGATGCAAGACAAGTTATATTTTTCTAATGGTGGTCCGCTTGATGTGACACTTTATTGCTTGTGTTGTATTGTTTGTTTATTTCAGTCCATGGAAGTATTTAAAATTGGCAGTTTCTTGATGTCGACACTTTACTGCTTGTGGTGCATTGTTTGTTTATTTCAGTCCGTGGAAGTATTTACAATTGGCAGTTTCTTGACATGACACTTTACTGCTTGTGTTGCATTGTCTGTTTATTTCAGTCCGTTGAAGTATTTAAAATTGATAGTTTCTTGATGTGACACTTTACTGCTTGTAGTGCATTGTTTGTTTATTTCAGTTCATGGGTGTATTAAAAATTGGCAGTTTCTTGACGTGACACTTTACTGCTTGTGTTGCATTGTTTGTTTATTTCAGTCCGTTGAAGTATTTAAAATTGGCAGTTTCTTGATGTGATACTTTACTGATTGTGTTGCATTGTTTGTTTATTTCAGTCTGTGGAAGTATTGAAAATTGGCAGTTTCTTGGTGTAACACTTTACTGATTGTGTTGATGCATTTATTTAAGTTTATTTCAGTTTGTGTTAGATTGGTAGTTTCTTCTTATAACTTATTACAGATTTTTATTTAATTGTTCTTCTTTTGTGAATTTTGAAGGCTATCTGAATGGTTGTGCTTTGCACTGGCCCCAAATTCTACCAGTTGTTATTTATTATTATTATTATGGTTATATAGCCTAAGGAAGGCCAGTATAAAGTTACTCGTGTGTTGGTGGAGCTTAACTGAGTGAATTTGAAACTTATCTCTTGTGCTGGTGTAATTCAGTGGAGTCAGTGATAAATTAATCACTGGTTGATTTGACTTGTTAAAAATTGTGATATTATTTTTCTCAGTTTAAGCTACCCTATTCAGTTTTTTGTTGTTAAAAAACAGTATTTTAATATTTTCTCAATTTATTTTGCATACTCTAAATAAATTTGTTTCTGGCTTGAAACTAGCATGAGTATTGTCTGAGAAATGGGTGATTTAAAAAAAATGATACAACTAGCAGTATGAAGTTTGAATATTTTTAGTAACAAGCTTTTGATTTTTTTTTTTTCATGAAAGAATGACAGCAGTAATTGAATTTTTATGTACAGGGGTGGAAGAATAGGATATGTTAGTAGACCTTATGGTCACTATGATGGTCAACAACGTTCTGGTAGGGAAAATATCAGAGCTATGCCCCGTGGGGGTTATAACAGTCGTAGTCGAGGCCAGCCATTCAGTGGGAGGTATGAGACCTACCATGATGATGTTTTGGAGAGGAGGCATTGGTGAGTAGATTGTGTTTTAAAAAGCAGTATGTGAAATATGGTTATGAACCTGTAGTGTGGTTAAATTCTGGAAACAAAATTAAAACAAGCTCATATAAAGCATTAAATGTATGAATGGACAGAAAAAGAAGCTGAAATATTCATTTAGAATTATTGGTCTAATGGATGTCAGTTTATTGTTTTATCATTCTGATACACTACTTAATCTTAGTATTCATTTACATTTTAAAATACACCAGTATTTTTTTGGCAAATTTCAATTTTTTTTCTGTTTCATCTGCATTTATTTACACTGTCAACCTTACCATAAGATCTGTTTCTTCATCCATTAGTCTCCCAGCATAAAGAAGAAAATAAGCATTTTTAATATGGCTCAGGGACTTGGTCATTTTATTAATTATTATTAATTACATTTTTATTCTCACTATTTCAATTATAGGAACTTCACAGAGGATTATAATCAAGGTAGTTTGGAAGATTCATATGAACAAGAACTCAGAGAGTATGGTTACAGTCAGCGAGAACGGAGAGAGTTTGGAAGTGATGAGCGCTGCAACGTTAGAGAGAGAAGCTATAGTCCTTTACGAAGACAAGATACTAACAGTATTAGTCCATCAAGAGAGAGAAACAGGGATGATCGGAGTACCAGTCCCTTGGCTAGAAGTGAACGATCATCAACCAGGGGAAGTTCGAGGACAGCAGATGGCCACCTTTCCAAGTGTGTTTCTTCTTTTGAATTTCTGTGTTTTTTGTATGCCTATGTTTATTTGTTTTTTTATTGTATAAAAAATAACAGCATAGAATTTATAAGATTAGTAACTTTAGACATACTTCATCACCTGTAATATCTAGCATAATTGGTTTTCAAACATTCAAATACCTAATGCTAGTATGAACAAGTACCTCTGCTTTCAAATCAGGTAGTTTTATCTCTACAATAGTAAAAACCTTTTATTGTTGTATTGCATTTCAACAATCAGTTAATTTCATATTATGAATATTCTTGACAAAATGAGAAATCAACTTACCCAGTATCCAATTTCCATGTGACTTATTACGTGTGCAAGACATTTCATAACTTCTTTGGAAGAACTTAAAATGGAGGGAGTTTATGGGTGGTGGCCCTTTTTGATCATCAGTGTATTCATGCTGTTCTTTCCATTTTGTGTCTACTGGTGTCCCTGGTACATTTCACGTTCATGTGAACATTCAGTTTTGAAACAGCTGCTCTATTCTCCTGATGATAATGGTAAACAATTATCTTTTTTAAATGCCTATTTTCATTCATTGTGTGAAGAGCAAAATTTGTCAGCTAGCCTTAATTCCAAAGAAGTTTCTTTGGTCTAATTTTCCTCTCTCTTGGGTATGTTCTATTTTAAATCTTAAACTGATTCTGTTAACTTAGGGTGCTAATGTCACGTTTGATGATTCAGTTCTGGAATCTTTATATTTCTCACTTTCTCCTGAATTGCGGTTCATTTCTGATGCATTTAAAAAGTAGCTAAATGATATCAACCTTTATATAGGGTTGTATTTTTTCATTCATTTTGTGTCTCAAGTTTTTAATCCTCAGATATAAAGTCTTCTACTTTACCCATTGTTAGTTTTCTACCTTACACACTCTGAATTTGTCGATTTGGAGAGTTTTTTCTTTTTTTTTTCAGAGTAATAATTAAGTGTCAACTGCTCTCATTCTCATGGGTCTTTTAGTCTGGATCAAATTTTTATTTTGCAGTTTTCCTTTGCTGCATTTCCCACGGACTTAAATTCTTTTACCACATGGCTGTTATATTTTTTAGACACCTTAGCTTTCCTTAAAGATACTTGTCTCCCCTACCCAAATAAATAAAATGTTCATCCATCCTAGTCCATCATTCAGGAAAAGTATGCCATCAGGAGCTGAATAGTGTTTTAACATTTCAACTTACTTATAGTTCATCATCATCTACTTCTTCATTTGTACCCTACTGAGTGATCAGATGTGGGCTTAAGTAAGTGGGGCTATCTTGACTCATCCCATGGCTCTCTTCTGTTCTGGACAAATATCCCATCTGGACTGTTGGTGAGTTGCCTTGGATCTTTAGTTCTTCTTTAGGATCCTTGTTCTAACCCTCCTTACCCATTATGCAACCACATCTAAGAAAGTGACAACTCCACAATTTGTATATCATTTAAAGGGTGCCTATGGTGATGAGATCCCCTTTTCAGAAGAATGTCTTTCTTTCTGAGATACTTATATTGGTCTAGTCTCTTATGAGGCTGGTATAACTCTACTCGATTCTCTCATAAGTCCAATCCATTGACTTTTACACTGGTTCTTGATTTTGATCACACATTGCTTGACCACTTAATACATTTGTTGTGGTCTACCTTGCTACCTTTCTGCTTAAGAGCCTTACTTTTGAGGAACCAGTGTTTCCTATGACACTTCACTTCCCTCCTCCATTACAGTGTGCATATTCTGGCTTTTAGTATTTTAGAGATAAGTCTACCTGATTTGAGTTTTCTATTTTACTAATGAATTTCTTATAGGTACTTACATTTGAAAGAATATGATATATCATCACAACTGAAAAAAAAATCTAGCTTATGATAGGTCTTATGTGCATCTACCTGATGCTTGCCAGACAAGTCATATGAAAAGTGGAATAGTGATGAATTCTTGGTAACTTGAAACATTTTGCATTCTGTCAAATGCATTCAGAATTTGTTGACAGTAAAAATGCAACTGAACAAGAAAAAGTAACTGTTTGAAATTAATTGTAATTCTAGAAATGTAAAATTTTAAATTTCATTAGTGCTCCATTTACGAGTGCATTTTCAAAGCAAACAATAATGGAGCATATTCCTAAAATCATACCGAAAGTACAGTTAGTAAACCAAATTGCATAAATGTACAGGTGATTAGTATTTTAAATTATTTAAACCTTTTTTTTATATTTCAAAATTAAAACGTTTTACTACTTGCAAAAAAACTAAGAATTTCAAATATTAGATCTGTTTGAATTAATTTAGCACACAAGTATTATATATATATATATATATATTTATTTATTTATTTAGATATGGTGGAAGAGAGGAAGGTTCAGAAGATGGAGTAAATAATGATGAAAAAGATTGTAACAAGCCATTGGAAGCTGATGTTAAATTTGAACGAAAAAGAAGTAAGCAGTGGAACAATACCAGTGATTTGGAGAACCAACAGAGTCAGTCTCCTACACATTCCATACATCACAGTAGTAGTAGAAGTCCTCCTCCCAAAGAAAGGAAATGTTCAAAAACATGGGAAAAGTTAAATAACCATTTAAAGGGTCTTAGCAGTGACACTCTGAATAGTCCCAGTCGAGATGATTTTTTTAATGAGGAAGTGGTGAATTCTGTTAATAAAGAAACCTCTAGTGAGAAAAGAAACAACAAAATGGACAAAAACAAAAATGATCTCAAAGACTCTTTTGTGACATCCTCCTCACTACTAACATCAACCACAGCAGCCTCTTATGACTCTGTGGATAGTTTCAAGACTGAAACTGGACATCATAAAAAAAGAGTACACAATGAATGTGTGGAAGAAAACTCTGTAAATGATCTCATAGGCCAGACAGAAAGAAAGCATAAACTACTTAGTGTGAGCCATCTACCTTTGAGTAGAGATGTGTCTTCTTCTAAAATTCAGTCTAAAGAAGATGCTGAAAGTAAAGTAGTAAGTATAAAAAATACTAATTCTTCCACAAGGTGTAAAACACCAGAAGCAGTTGCTTCGTGTAATGAAAGAAGTGATTCAGTTGAATGTTTAGAATCTGTTAGCATACCTGCAAATGTAAGCAACATAGAAAAACATTGTAATTCTGAGATTACAAATCTGAAAGACTTACAGCAAGAACATGTGAATATATTGCAGCTTCTGGAACAACTCCAAGATAAAGAAAGGTCCAGTGACATTGATTGTTCCACAGCCAATGGACAACAATCCAAAATAAGGAAGTCGCAAACCAACATGGAAGCAAATGTCTCGGGTACTATGGAATACACCAAAATAAGTACCAAAGACTCCCTAAGTGTTGCATTAGTGCAGAAAGGTGGTGGCAATGATGACAAGTCAGTTTTGTGTACAACACCAGAGATAAGTCATACAAAAGTCAATGAGAGTAATGGGGCATCCGAAGCTACTAAGTTGGTAGCTTCACAACGACCTGTAGATCCTCGTAGGTGTGTTGAGCATCACAGTGTTTCATCTACCTCTTCTCTTAATGCTCTTCATAGTCTTAGAAGACCATCATTGCATCATGTGGATCATTCTTTAGACATGGCCACTAAGAAATGTCATGAACTACTTACTACAAATTTTGCTGCTGTTGAAGGAGAGGTTGGTTCTACTGTTGACTCTTCAACCAGCACTCCTTTCAAGTATCAGTCAAAACTAAAGGAAGATGAAGTTTCATCTTCTAGTGACAGCACCACAGTTTGCCATTCATCATCAGGGATGATTGACTTAATCAAAACGTTTTCATCTAGACTGCAGTCAGTGTCTGATAACACAACTCTTTCGGCACATGAAACTAAGAAAGAAATGATCCCATTGTCACTTCCTTTGCCCAAGTTTGCTGCTTCCTTACGATCCCCTAAAACATCACCAAATTCATTAACTTCCCCAAAAGCCCCAGTATGTAGTCCCAAAAGTGGGCAGTCTCCATCATCAGCATTAGGATGTAAAGTTTTTACTCCTCGTATTCTTCGAGATACAGCCAAGCCAGAGCATCTTGATAGTCCAGATCCTGTACGAGAAAATGAGGACAGGTTAAAGATTGAGGGAATAAATACCATTCTTACCATTCCTAGACCAGCTGTAAGTAGTACAGATAGTTGTATTGTGGAAACTGTGACACCTATTTTGCATCTCAAGATCGAAAAAAGTACAGAGAATATTTCAGACTCTGAGTGTTCTCCTATCTCTTCTCCAAGCTGCCTTGAAAAACGAATTAAAGCCCTCGATGAGAAGTTCACAGCATGGTCAGCTTCAACTACCAACACTGAAACACCAGCAGAAACTTCTGTAACACCAGTTATAGACTATCAAAAGTATAACATTAAAAAGAGACCCAAGTTTGATTACATGGCCCCTAAACCATCAGAAATAATGAAGACTCTTCTTGCAAAGTCCAGTATTTTTGACCAGGATTCAAAACGACTGGAGCACATCAATGAAAAATATGAACCAAAAGAAATAAAATTTGACGACTCTCCAAAAATAAAGCCTTTCTTTAGAACAAAAGCTGCAGCAAAAGAATTCTCAAGTCCAATCCAGCCATTAAACAATCTTTCCAATGCAATTGGACAAAGTTCCCTGGGTGTGAATAAGCTACCTGTAACTAGCAGTGTTGTCACCACCAATACACTTTCACCTTCTCTAACACCACCCACTGTGAGTAGTACAGCAACAACTACAACCACATCAGTTAGTCACATTGTAGTATTTAATCGTGAAACCCAACCATCTTCGTGTCATTTCATGCCTTTTTCACAGTTAACACCAGAGTCAGCCAAGACAACCCTACCATCAGTTCTCACAAATGTTTCTGAAAATGAACTGCCACAAACTAAATTTAGTAAAGACTGCTCCACTGCTTCAGTTTTCCAGGAAAACACTTCAGACCCCACTAGCAACCTAACTATAAAGAAAGAGCAATCACTCAGTCCTCCTGCTTGCTCCAGCATATCAACAAGTAGAGAAAGCCCACTATCACATGTAGTGAATCACATCACTTCTGTAACAGCAGTTGTCACACAAAGAGACTTTCTTCTGAACTGTATTAAAAATGAACCAACAGAACTAAGGAATTTTACATTTGAAAATAATGAAAGTTCAGTAAACGATATTCCATCAAAGCAAGACATCATGTTAGGATGTAAGAACAGTGACTATAATATACTGAAGGAAGATATCAAGAAAGAATCTTCTCCATCAAAAGAAGCCCAAACTTTTAATAAAGAATATCTACCATCAAAACAAAAGGAGCATCATTTTAATCAAAAAGATTTGTGTAGTATCACTGAAAATGTAAAAAAGGAACCAGTGCAAAATAGTTTTGATAATGAAATAAGCCAAACAGAACAAATAGGTGGAAATATCAAGAAAATCTCTTCTTGGAAATCAGATTCAAAACAGTTTTTTAAATTCATTTCAGAGACCAAAGCTGAGTGTAACGAGACACAAGATCATCAATCTGAAACAAAAGACAAAGTCAGCGAACCTGAACCAAAGAGACCAAAAATTCAACATATATCTTGTACTAAAGACATTGATAAAAGTTATGATAAATCTTCCTCACCATATACTATGTCATGCAAAATAGAAAAAAAGAACAAATAGCTCTAAATCTCTAGAAAAAAACAAATCATCATCTCCTAAAGTAGAACCTCAAACATCTGCTCCTGAGAAAGAGGAACTTAAAAGAAAATATGATACTGGGAGAGTGAAAGATGATCAAAAACACAAGATGAAGGGCAGCAGAGAAATTTCAAAATCTGGAGGCAAGGTTAGAGCGAACTCTGATGTTAAAGGTTCTGAAAGAAGTCATGGCATAAACTTTGAAGTAGTAGACACCAATAAAAAAAGAGAGCATGTTGATAAAATTAAAACAAAAGCAAACAGAAAGTCATCCAGTCGTGAAAAAAAGCAATCGGGTTCTAAATCAGAAAAATTAAAGGCTCAGACAGAAGAAGCACCTATTTATTTTTCTATGTATGACAAAGTTAAAGCTCGTTCCAGTCAGAATCAGAGTTTGAAAGATCAAGCAGTTTCAGATACATTGAAGAAAAAATTTGGTCAGCTGAAGAGGAGTCGTGCTAAAAAAGATGATAAAATTAAGTCTGTAGATATGGACAGTGACTCTGATGGTCATAGTGTAATTTCTTCTGATCTAGAAATTAAATCCAAGGTATCTAGAAAAGGAAAGCAAAGTAAGAAAAGAAAACTTTTTATTGAAACCTCCTCTGATGATGCTTATTCTCAGAGTGCATTTCATTTTGAAACCAGCAGAGATACAAAATTTGCAGGAAATAGTAGTGATCTGTTTTCAGATTCAGATGAAGGAATGTATAAAGATATTAGCTCTTCAAAAATTACACCAGTTTCTATGGCATTAAAGAGAAAGAAGATAAAGAAAGACATTTCCAATATAGAAACATCAAGTTTCCAAAATGAACAATCCCTAAGTCATTCCTTTATGAAAGATAAAAAAAACAAACTTAAATCAAAACAAACTCTTACAAAGTCTTTAAAATCTAAAATTGCTAAATCTGAATTCGAAACTTCAGATGATGATAGGATAATGAAGCCAAAGTCTAAAAACAGAGATTGCAAAAAGAAAAAAAATAAAAAGGATAAAATTACTGAAATTAAGTCAGAGTCAGAATTTTCAGACAGTCCATTTTCATATTTTATGGCAAAAGAAAGAACAAAATACAAAGAAGTTGTAAGTACGTTTAAAGAATCAAAACTTGACTTGGAAAACTCGGACAAAGAGGTATTCTTTACTGATTCCAAAGAGAAAAATAAAACAAAAAGTAATACAAAAGAACCAGATTTGCATTCTGATTCAGACTTCTCTATTAGTGATATATCTCATTTTCTACAAAAGGTTAATACAAAAGAAAAAAGTAAGAAACAGTGTCATGAGATAAAATCTGATTCAGATTTTTCGGACACTTTTACAGGATTTCCTGCTCAAAAGCACACAGAAAAAAATAAAGGAAAGCCTAAAAATGAAGGTATTTGTGAAAAAGAACCTCCATCTTTTACTGATGTGGAACGAAAGTTGGATCCAAAAGTAGTAAAGAAAGAAGAGAGTAATTCTAAGAATATCAGTAAACTTGCAAATGATGGTCTAGACACCAAACAGAAGATTTCATCAAAAAAGAAGAAGAAGTCTCGAAAATCATTTAAAGCTAAAGAGAAGAAAGTCAGTTTAGTAAAAGAAGCTTGGGAGGAAACTAAAAATTTAGATGATAATCTGAAAGAAAGTATTTTCACTTTTTCCAAACCTGATGGTGTAGAAAAAAATGGAGATACCCTAAATGAATGTGCAGAGCTTCCACCTCGATTAAGACCACGAATCTTTTCAGACGGTGAAATCAAATCAGATTATAATACTCAGGGTCAATTACCTAATATTTTGATAGAACAAAACAATTTGAAATCAAATGAAAAAGGAACCAAAAATATCTCTAGAGATAAAAATAACTGTTCTTCAATAACACTGGATTTGAAAGATAAAACACTCGAGGAAGAAGACCTTGGACCACCTCCTCTGCTTGAAAATGTTGATTTTGAGCACAGAGAGATTGGAAATGAATACAAAATTGCTGAAGGAAGCTCAAAAGTTGTAGTCCAAACAAATAAATCTTTCAAAGACAAGGCTGTAGCTGAGTTGGATGTTTCCATTACATCAAACACAAATGAAGGTAGTGTGAAAAAGAAAAAACATTCCAAAACAAAGACATCTGGTGAAGAAAGACATGCTTCATCAAAAGATGAAAAACACAAGAAAAAAAATAAGAAGCAGACTAAAGAGAGGAAAAAGAAACTAAATAAGGATGCATGTAAAGAACAAGACTGCAATCGAGCACAAACAACTATAACTGATAAAAAAAAATTATCCCAAGTAGAAAACTTACAGTTATTAGATGAAGACAGTAGGTTATCAGAAGATGTGAAAATAGATGAGGAAATTGTAGAGGAAGCTAGAAAATTAGAAAAAGTATTGCTTGCAGATTCACCTACTGACTCAGAGGAAACATACTGTTTTGGAGAAAGTGATGGGCATTATAGGCAAGATGATAAACATGAAGAACGAAAATTTGAAGAAGAAGCTGCCAAAGAAACCCAGAGATTAGAACAAGAACTGTTCTCTGAGTCATGGCACATGAAAGTTAATAAACCATTTTCAGATGAATGTCTTCATCCTGAAAGCATGGGTGATAATTCTGTCAGTGGTTCTAAAGTATCTAATGCTAAAACTCTAAAAGATCAAGATTTTTATACTGATATAGAAATTAATCCTTCTTCCTCGAGATATCCAGAAACTTCATCTTTTCTTTTGCAATGTCAAGAACAGGCTGATTTCAAACTTGTAAAGATTGGTGTTTCAGAGGAACTGGACAAGCAACAAAAAATAGAAGATGACCTTGCAGTTTCTGCTCTCTTGCAAGCTATGAATGAAGATGAGCTTCCAGCTCCCGAACATCAGAAGGAAACGGATTTCTTAGACTCTCTCCTTCAGCCTCACCCTGAAGAACATACCTTCGGTTACCTTTTCCAAAACTCCAGTTCAAGTGTGCCTGTTCCAAATTCAGAACCCAAATTAAAAAACCCAGAAACAAAGGATGATAATGACTCTCATCTTTTTGCACGACAAATTACTCCTGTTTTACAAGAACTGGCATCCTTAAATGATTCAGATTTGTGCATCACTAACAAAATTTGTGAGGAAAAGCCTTCAATAATAGACATTGAGGGGAAAATTAAACCAAAACCTAAAATTACACCAGAAAACGAAAGCACTGAGAAAAACAAGTTAGTTATAGAATGTAATAACGCTCAAACAGAAAATAATGATGATGAGCTTTTATTGAATGAGAATTCTCTCTTAGCAGAAAGCAGCTCTGAATTAGTTAGTATAAAAGTTCCTGAAGTGTCTGCTGAATCTTTATGTGTAAATTTTGAATACTCCTTTCAAAATTATGAATCGAATAACAGAGACTCTAAGATCAACCTGCAGTCATCTATTCCACAAGTTCAAGAAACAAAATCACATTTTGAAGACACTGATAAATTTAAAGTTATAGAAACATTGAAAACTTGTAATGAAGAACCTGTGCCTCCAGAATCAAGTAACAGAGACTCTGAAGTCAACTTACAGTCATCTATTCCACATGTTAAAGAAACAAAGCTACATGTTAAAGTTACAGAAACATTAAACATTTCAAATCAAGAACATATGCATCCAGAATCAAGTAACAGAGACTCTGAAGTCAACCTACAGTCATCTATTCCACATGCTAAAGAAACAAAGCTACATGTTAAAGTTACAGAAACATTAAACATTTCAAATCAAGAACATATACATCCAGAATCAAGTAACAGAGACTCTGAAGTCAACCTACAGTCATCTATTCCACAAATTAAAGAAACAAAGTCGCATGCTGAAGACACTGATAAGTTTGAAGTTATAGAAACATCAAAAATTTCAAATCAAGAGCCTGTTGATCCAGAATCAAGCAACAGAGGCTCTGTAATCAACTTGAAGTCATCTGTTCCACAAATTAAAGAAACAAAGCCACAAGTTAAAGATACTGATAAGTTTGAAATTATAGAAACATCAAAAATTTCAAATCAAGAGCCTGTTGATCCAGAATCAAGCAACAGAGGCTCTGTAATCAACTTGAAGTCATGTATTCCACAAATTAAAGAAACAAAGCCACAAGTTGAAGATACTGATAAGTTTGAAGTTATAGAAACATCAAAAATTTCAAATCAAGAGCCTGTTGATCCAGAATCAAGCAACAGAGATGCTGGAGTCAATTTAAAGTCATTTATTTCACAAATTAAAGAAACAAAGCCACAAGTTGAAGATACTGATACTCCTGAAGTTTTAGAAATATCCAAAATTTCTAATCAAGAACCTGTTCATTCAGAATCAAATAGCAGAGACTCTGAAATCAACCTACAATCATCTATTCCACAAGTTAAAGAAACAAAGCCACAAGTTGAAGATACTGATATGTCTGAAGTTGTAGAAACATCCAGAATTTCTAATCAAGAATCTAAGCATCCAGAATCAAATAACAGAGAGACTGAAATCAATCTACTGTCATCTATTCCACAAGCTAACGAAATAAAGTCACGCATTCGAGACCCTTGTAAGTCTAAAGTTATAGAAACATCCAGAATTTCTAATCAAGAATCCATGCATCCAGAATTAGATAGCAGAGACTCTAAAATCGATCTTCAACCATCTTTTCCACAAGCTAAAGAAACAAAGTCACATGTTCAAGACTCTGATAAGTCTGAATTTATAGGAACATCCAGTATTTCTAATCAAGAACATACGCATCCAGGACCATGGCAATCGTTTGAATTACTTAATGTGGATACTCACAAGTCATCTTTATTTTCAGAAGCAGAAAATGCTTCAGAAACTGAACTTAAAACAACACGACGTAGAAAGAAAAAGGAGAAAACACAAATTAAACAAGTGTACAAAACTGCCACTGAAGAAACTTCTCAGTCTTCTGTTGAAATAGTGGATAAAGAGAAGCAAAAAATTACATGTTCTCAGTTAGACTTATTCAAAGATGTAGAAATATTTCAATCATATAAGGAATATAATTATATCCCATCCTGCACCATTAATAAGATAGATGAGCTAGATAAATTGTTGGAAAAATCCACAAATAGAAAAGTTTTGCTAAAGTCAGATCAAGCTGAAGTGCAAGAAACTATCAGTCTAGAGTCTCAGCAGGCTGATGTCCTAAAAATCGAATTAGAAGATAATGGCCGTAAAGAAGGACATGCTTATGCTGATAGCAAAGATGACACTAAAGAACATGAGTATGTAAAGTCTACAGAGAAAGAAACTAATGCTTTGCAACAGGGTTGCATAGAGTCGAAAGACAAAAACATAGTGATAAAACCAGTGTTATCTTTAACTGAGAGTAAAATTGCATGTGAAAATGATTTATTCTCTAGTTCAAAGGTTCCTGTGGATACAGATTTGGAGATAAACTATTTACAATCCAGAGATACTGAGCACAAGAGTCAAGGAGCTGAACATCAGACAAACCACATATTAACTGAAAGACAAGAGATTACAACTGAAGAAGATGACAATGAAATTCATCTTGAGGAATGTCTGAGTAGTACAGTAGATCCAAAGCACAAGAGACCATTGGAAAGACCAAAAAGAGGTAGAAGGCTTAAGACAAGAAAATATTCAGAATCTTCGTTATTTTTACCAAAATATGAAACCGAAGAAACTGAGCAAGTGTCACCTGCTATTACAACCAGATCAGTGGGACGTCGTGAACAACTGTCATCTGTTGATAAGAATATAAGAACTATATGCTCAGACTCCAAAGAACCATTGGTATCTGTTAATGAACCAGTTCAACCTTTAGCCAATACTGAAGATTCTATAAATGATCCACAGTCTAAGTCATCTCATCAAGATGTAAACAGAATTTCAATCAGTGAGAATGAAGGTTTGGTGGTTAATTCTGAAGTCAGTAACAAAAATATTCAGTGTACTACCAACCCAAAAACAAGCTACTTGGAAGGACACAGCTCTGATTCTGCTACTCAAGAAAAGAGTCATGAAATCATAAAAAGGCAACCAGAAATTATTCATATGGAAGCATTGGGTGAAATTGCTAAACATGATGAACCTAAGAAAAGAAAGGGACGAAAAAAAAAGGGTTCTACAGATCATCAACCTCCTCTGCTTGCCTCACCGCCTCATATTTCTTCCTTTAACTCAGAAAAACTTGATACAAAAAATGGGGAGTTAGAAAACAAAGATAGTAAACCCAAAGAACCAAGACTCCTTTTGTCTCTTTCAACTTCAGAAAAACCATCAGATCAGAAGTCACAAAGGGCAGATAGCAATGCCTATGACGTGTTTGAATTCAGGGATTCAGAAGATGAAGAAATAACATTTGAAAAAGATATTCAGTGTAGTTTCAAAGAAAGGATGCAAGAACACAAATACCATGAAAATGAGAAAGAAAAGAAATCTGATGATATCAAACAAAAGGCATCCGTTATTGAAGAGAAAGATATGAGTGGTAAAGAGTATGTAACTGAGCTTGCCCAACATGGTAAAATTGCCATTACCATTCGTTTGCATCAAAAAGAAGGACACGATGGAAGCTCTTCTGGTACTGCTGAGGTTGTCAAGACTTCTCAAACTGTATGTGTTGAGGAATCAAAGTCTCGTCCTAACTTTGGAAAACCCAAAGATGAAGTGTTACCATCACCAACTTTAGATGCATTTCTCACTGGTCCATGTAAATCCACCAGAAAAGCAATTCAGCTTCAGTCACAAAGTTCCAAAACATCTGTGGATGAGGTAATTGAGGATGTGATTAAAGGTCATTTTGAAGGTGCAGAATTATTTGAAGAAACTACAGAAATCACAGGTGTCAGTCAAAGATTAACTCGTAGAACTCATGGTTGTCATCGTAGTGGGGAAGCTCTTCCAAGACAAGAAGAGACACAAGAGGAGTATTCTACAGTTAAATCTGAACCAGTGTTTATCATTTCTGATAACTTTGTGAAAGACCAGCCAACAGAATCACTAAAGACACCTGTTTCACAGAGTGTCGTCTCAAACCCGATAGATTTCTCAGGCAGTAGCTCTGAATTTGAAACATCCAAACCAGAAACCAGAATGCTTCTCCGATCCTATCGCATCACAAGGTCAGCATCCAAGATTGAGTCTAGTCATGAAACAAGTGTGTCACCTCAAAGTTTATCTGAAAATTTAGTAGAACAAACTGTTAATCAGTCAGATAATGAGGCATTATTTTCTTCAGATGTTTCCTGTGAAAATGAAAGTTCTTTAACTGCACTTCCTGTCTTAAAGGTTGAACTTCCTCAGGTTGTTACATCTGTGAAACATGGTAAAATATTAGAGAAAAAAAAAGAAAGCACTTCTTCACTTTCCGGAAAAGAAGATGAGACTGATTCTCGGTCAAGTCCAACAGTTCTCATTGATCCAGTCACTGGGTTTCTCACACCGGTCAACAAGAAAGGAGAGCCCACTGGTGTCATTAGGGAGACTCCTGACATGTACGATAGATCCATAAGTAAACCTTTAGGTTTGAGTGTGACCAACATTGATTCACATTTAACTACTAGTAGCACAACAGCACGATTAGTCAGTTCTTTAGAACACACACACCTCATCAAATGTACACCTGGACATACAAAGCCCCATCCACCAGTTCCACTCTCTAGTGTGATAGAACCAAAATGCCTGAAGCCAGAAAAGTTTTTATCTTCAACCCTAACACCAGTCATTGTCCAGCAAACTCAAGAAGCAACTGCAAAAACTCCAGTGTCCACTACAGCAAGTATACCACAGGCATCAGAGTTTGCATCGGGTGAAAGTATGACTACAAAACATACCACACTTGTTTCCTCAGCAGTGCTGGAAACCACACCTATATTGGTTCAGCCTCACATTACAATTACAGGTTCAGTTACTACTACAACAGTTGTGTCTTCTCAGCATGGTGATATGCTCTCCCCTACAATTTTGGCAGCAAAAGACCTCGCTATGGGACAACCACTTGTTCAAATAGCTCAGCCGATGCCTGGTTTGCCAAACACTCTTTCTTCCTCATATACATCTCCCATACATGTAGCCTCATCTCAAAGTCATAGAACATCCAAGTCATCAACAACAGCAACTGTGCACAGTTCTCAAGCATCTCTAATTAGCCATCAATCTGTAGTCAAAACTAAAGCAACAACAGGACATCACCATGGAGATAACCCCATCAGAGATAGTCATAACAACCACACTGTGCTATCATCCAAAGTTGAGGTAAGTACATGACTACTACTTTTTAAGTTAACTTCTTTTTGACTGAAGTGTAACACTAAGTGGGTTATTTTTTATACCACTTGTAAAAAAACTTTCACCTTCTGTCAACTTGTGCTGGAGAAAACTGATGTTAAACATGGTCTCTTGTGTGCCTGTAAGGCACGGAAAGGATTTAACCTCTGTGAAACTCACAGTTGTATATAGCACTATACAATGGTTAATATTAAAATGAAGTTATAACAAATTGTCTAATGTCATGTAAACTACATTTTTAATTGGTCATTTAAAATAAATGAACCATAGTTAAAAGCATAAATTTGTTGGCCTTACTAAATAAAGCTTATATATATTTTTTCTTCTTCTTCTTCATTTAGCATGTAAACAAACTATACTGATAATATACTGGTTTCAGTGTAGGGAAAATGTCCAAAATATTCTGATAGTGTGTTGATAGACATTGCAAATTTATAAGATATACAAGTTAATTGTATATTTTCTTAAAATTCAAAATATTTAAACTGTATTTCAGTCTGTACATTTCTCTAATAAAGACTATTTCTAGTTGTTAAATAATCATAGAAGGTAGGTTGTGCAAAAACTGAAAGACACATGAATTTCTACCCTTCCATAATTAGTGAAGATAATACCTTAATAAAGATATATTTTTCTAAATTTCTGGTTGGGCTGATGTTTCGAGGTCATAAACATGTACTAATCCTTTTATACAGGTAAAGCTACATACTGTAACATTTCTTCTTAAGTCTCAACCTAACATGTATGTGTTTTTCGACGGACTTTTTGAAAGACTGTCTATTCTAACAGACAATAGAGAAAAGTGTACAAGCTGATTTGTGGTAGCTCAGAATTGAATTTGGACCATTGGTTAATAATTATGTAATGTGTTGACTTGTGCAATACCTGTCTCTTTTTTTTTCTATGTTTGTTTGGGTTTTCCATAGTACTGTCTCATGATTTTTCCTACCCCAGTAGCCTGATGATACCGAACAAGAAGCCCGGCCAATGTTTGGTAACCTGATACTGTGTTTGTTAAATATAGAATTTTTGTGTTTCAAACTTCATTTGTGTTAGCCTGTCTTCTTGTCAATGTTCAGTTTATTCTTCACTGTCAATCCTGAAACTGCATATTGTACAAACTTTTGGCTTTTCTTTTGGATGACTGTGGACTTGACTACCACAGTTATATGTAATTTTTCATTTGGTTTGATTGATTTTGGCTAATTTACCAAACACTGCATGAGTAAATAATTTTTTGATGGAAGTTAAATTCAAGTAGATATAATTTCTTGCTTATTACATTGTTTGGATTTTTATTTAAAACTTGATATATTTGTGAAGTGCCCGATTATGAGACAGAAGTCACTTTAACTTATTCTTCAATCCAGTATCATGAAGACTGTGTGAAAGTATAGGTGAAGTCTGTTTTAATGTATGGATTAATAAGTTATTTTTATAATGATGATTCACCTATATTTGTAACTAATTATTTCAGTTTTCTTGTGTGGGATGAAAGTGTCTTTAGTAAAATGTTAAATAGTTTCATAATAAACTTTGGACTCCATGCGTACAAACAGTTGCCACATCTCATCCAAGAAACAGAGATAAAAAGGGTTAAAAAGAAGAAGAAAAAAAAGTAAACAGAGAATATTTACCTATCAGAAGCATAGCTAAGTTTATTTCTTGTTCTTCAATGATATGGATTTGATCAAGTGTTCCAAGTTTGATGATTTAAAAATTCTGATGAAAGTGAGCGATGTTTTATTTGTTCTTTATTTTACTAAAGCAAATTGATCTAGAGATATGCTATACTTGTATTCTTTTAGAAATTAATTTTTTTTTATGTCTGTCTATCGTTGTTGTCATCTATTTTAATCTTTTAATACTTTACATTTTGTAAAAAGTTTAAGGAATTTTTTGGCTCCAAATATAAAGATATGCATAGTTAAAAAATATGGTACTGCCATGAGAGAAATTACTTTCAAGTAAACACGCAAACTTGTTGCTTTCATCAATGATTATATGTATATATTATTCTATTTTTTAGGGAGGTGTAAAAAGTGAAGTTGTTGGAGAGAAGTCTGATCCACTTGTGAGAAATAATACATGCATTACAACAACCAGCACTGCCCATCTCCAACCTCTAGTAGGTGTAAAACAAGAGTCAACGTGTCATGGAACTGTACCACCTAAGTTCAATCAAACTACTTCTGTAGTAACATCAAGGACTGTTCAGGAAACAACTTCAAACACCCCACTCCTACAGACTTCTGTTACAGAAGAAATGAGCCAACTCCCCATTTCATCTCCAGGCAGCAGGGAGTTATTTGTAACAACAAGTTCAGAAAAGAATGAGCATCCTTATCCTCCCAAACACAATCCCAATTACTTCCACCAACCTGGCTTTCCAGTGGGTTATGAAACATCAGTGGTTAGTTTTTATTGATTGACTTTCTTTGTCTTCCTGTTATTCTTAACCTGTAATCTAAGCTGCTTCCACCATGGTACTACTACAACTAACTGTAAATTTAAAATTAAAGAAGCTTTTTATTTATAAAAAAATTTCAATATGTTTTGGGTAAAGGACTTAGATGTAAACATTATTTGGAATGACATTATTTAATTATTTTGATTTTGTTGTTATTATAAGCCAAGAAGTTTTGAGTAACTGAAAGGTAGGATTTTTGAAATGATACCTTTCTGAACCAAGAGCTGAAGTTTCATTAGATTCTCATCTGACATAGTGTAGCTATGTAGCTATGATAATACACTGTCTGTTCCTGAACTAGTCCATTATTGTGTTTTGGATATTTGACAGATCAAGTTTTCCTTGAATATTGTTGCATGTCAATATAATTTTAATTTTTTTACCTTAATTATTAATTTTTATTCACACATTCAATCATTCTCAGTTTTATATATTCCAATTGCCACAGTAGCATTGTTTCAACATTAAAGTGCATATTATTCCAAACTTCTTCACTGTTATTATTTTAGTTTTTGAGAGTATGTATGTCTTCTGTCATTGTCCATCAAGCCTCTTGAAGAGGGTCAAGAGCAAGCTTCAGTAAAAAGAATGAATGTAAGATATCCAGATGGTGTAAACCCTTATTTTATCTGAGTACTTTTTTTTTATTTTGTTTCCCTACTGCTCTATGTTTAAGCTGTGATGGTGTGTTTATTTCTGTGCAATTTTAGTGAACTTTGATTATTTTTCTAGTATAGTTTGAAGAATAATAACTACTAATTTATTATGTTTGGAATATTTGATATTTTTGTAGTGTGTTTCTTTCCACAACAGTACAGTTTGGCTGATTATATAATACTCTTTTATAGCATCCCGGTACAGGAGTGATGGTATCCACTTCTAGTGGAGGAGTAATTGCTGAACTTTTGCAGAACCCACATCTTATAAAGCAAAGGAAAGAGTACTTAGCAGCTCAGCATTCTGTTAGTGCACCAGGTAGTAAGGTTTCAGAAAGGATGAGCAGTCAAGTTGGACGCTCTCCTGGTCCTTGTGGTGGACCTTTGCATGCAGATATTGCTGTACGTGTGGGTAATCCAACCCCACCTCACACCCCAACTCCACCAGTAACATCATCACATTCTTTGCAAACACAAGAACTCCATTCAGCACATGTACCACAAGGATTCCATCTTCGACACCCAAGCCAGTCTCCTTTAATAATGGCTCCCCCTCACCCCCATATGAATATACATCCATCTGATCTTCCTGCCTACATTCACATGTATGCTGCCTCCCATCCTCATTATGTAGCTTTACTTCCAGAATTACGAGCACAACATGAGGCACAGGCTAGAGCTGCTGTTGCTATGGGCATGACACCACAGTTTGGTTTCTCTCCAATTCCTGTTCCAGCTGGATTTAGACAACCAGTAGATCCTCTCATGGTACATGCTGTCATGTCAGAAAGCAAGCCTGAAAGCAAGGCAAACCAGAGGAAAGATGACAAGTTGCTCCCCTATAAGACAGTTAAATTGAAACAAGATATAACAGAACTAAAGGCTCACGAGAACCAGGAAAAACATCGACCTCACAATACAGTAGAGATTACTAAACAGCACATCATTGCATCAGCTATTCCTGGACTTCAGCCATCTGGGCACTATGAACAAATAGTCCATCAGCTAAGTCCTCATATATCAATACAAAACCATGAAAGAAACACAGATTCTCCTGTATCTGGTCAACTAAGGCATCCACCAGCTCACCTGTCTGGATGTAGAGTAGAAGAGCTCATACCACCAGAAGTTCCTTCTAGATTGATACAGCCCCTCAAATCTGAGGCAGAGAAAGAAATTAAACCACCTGCTGCTCACCAGAACCCACCCTCCACAATTCCTTACCATACATTGAAAATCAGAGGTATATCTGGGCAGTCAGTCTCTGCCATTGGAGCTCCTTCTTCTGGACATCTTGAAGGTCGGCCAGTTCATGACCGAGCATACACTGCTGGTGCCCTATCACTTACAAGAGATGTAGTTTCTTACTCGCGAAAACATCTGGTCTCTCACCCTAATACTGACTCCCAAAATAAGACTCCAGTCTCTCTAAGACAGTATGCCCAACAAGGACCATCTGTTTCCCCAAAATCTCTCAGCCTTAGTACTACTCCATCTACACTATCAGTAACAAGTGGAATCTCAGCTTTGAGCCCAAGAGGTACAGTTTTATCTCCACGGCCTCCATCAGTATCTTCTGGTGGTGGAGAGATTGTCAGTTCGAGACGGGCGAGTATTCACCTGATGCCACAGACAGGGTCAGAAGCTCCTGTTTCAGCACATGCCATGTCCCATCCTACGGGGGTGCCTCGGATACAGCCAGAAACACCACCTCATGACAGTCAAGTGCCTCCACAGGGAGACTCCCTTCTTTTACAGGTATGGTTTGTTTTTTAAATACAAGTACATTTTCAATTATCATTATTGAGTCTTTGAGACTCATAACTATTTGTATGCCCTAAAACTAGATTGCATGTTAATCGCTGTAAGCTAATATTGAGTTAACTTTTTGCTTGTTTCTTCAGTTTAATGGATTTTATTTTGGATATATTTTTTAAAATACATTATGCTCTATTACTCTACATTTTAAAGGTTTTCATTTGTTTTTTTTTCATTTATGTTCGAAGTTCCCATTTTTCTTGATTTCATTTACGTATTGGTGTTCCTTATTTTGGAACAAAAGTATTGATGCTAAAAATTGCTATTTTGAATTTTTAAAGCATGTGAATTTCCATTTAACTTAGTTAAAAATAAATATGTAAAATGGATTTTTTTAAAACATAACATTGAATTTTTTGAGTTAAATATCTATTTCACCATCTCAGAGGTATCCAGTGATGTGGCAAGGACTGCTGGCTTTAAAAAATGATCAAGCTGCTGTACAAATGCACTTTGTCTCTGGAAACCCTCTCATTGCACAAGCATCTTTGCCTACTATGACAGAAGGGGGTACTCCTCCAGTAAGAATAGCCCAGAGGATGAGATTAGAACAGAACCAGTTGGAAGGAGTTGCTAGGAAGATGCAAGTATGTTCTTCTGCTAATAGATTTCTTGATAATAATTAATGTGTCACACACACAGATATAAATATATAGTACTAGAATATTAATAACATTTTTCTTTTACCTAGATGCATTTTTTTTTTCTACATTTGTAGACATGATTTATAAATCATTAGGCTTACAGAACACAGATCTGTAATTGCAGCCTATAATGAGGCTTGTTGGCTTCAACTAAATAGAAGCACAAATCATGCCACAAAAAGTGATGTCATATTAGAATCAAATAGTACAAGCATAAAGCCTTCAATATTTAGTTTTTATTAGAGTATTAGAAAGATTTATTTGAATTTAGCTACTTTTACTTTCGACCTTAATCCCCATCGAATTAAGGGTCTGCCAAACATGTATTCAGATTTGCAACCCTCAAATTTCGAGTCAAGTGCCTTAATTACCAGGCCCAACTACATTTATGACATAACAACTTAAAATAAAAACTCTTTTTAATTGTTTAGCAAAGGAATTCACATGAATGGCACGATAATGACATAAGATAGTTTTTGCTTTATAGTTCTGAATAAATAACATCTTATTTTGCAACTGATATAAACAGCATTTCAATCAAGACTTTTGTAATCAGGTTGATCTTTAGCAGCAATACACAATAGTAGTGCCATGATAAACTCTTTGCTGGAAACAAGTGCTTTGGCCACTAAAGAAGGCTGTGATGAAAAATTATTATTACCTTTTATTTTGATGTAATATCACACCTATTATAAAATAACAGGTAATGATACACCAGTTTTACACTATAATGAACTGATCACATTTCTTTTTACCAGATGTTAGAAGAACACTGCATACTCTTGGCTTTACCGTGTGGCCGAGATCACATGGATGTTCTCCAGCAGTCCAACAACCTTCGTAATGGTTTCATCAATTATCTCCAACTCAAACAGGCTGCTGGTATTGTTAATGCTGCAGCTCCAGGCTCCCAGCAGGTAATTACACACATAATTTTAAGCTTTTATTTAGGCTAACAACAGATAATTTCACCCCCAGTTTTAAAAGTTTCTTCCACAGAATATTTAAGTACATGATCTTCAGCTTTATTTTTTTTAAATTTTCCAAGGTTTTAAAATTGTCATGCTTTATTCTGATATCATCTCTTTAGTCCCCTTGGTGGGAAAGAGGTAAGATTACTAACTTACAATGCTAAAAGTTTGGGTTTGATTCCCTACAGTAGATAGCCCAATGTGGCTTTGCTTTAAAAAATAAGCATTTGATTTTATTAGCTTTTATGTTAATGTCATGAACTTATACCTTGATATACATGTATGTCTCTTTACCAGAAAGAATAATTGATCTATCATTTGTTGCTCTAAAATGGTTATTGCCTGTGATACTTTCTATCTTTTACATCATATCTTTACCGAGTTAGGTCTCTTTCTCTGTTGGTAGAATTTCTCTTATTTGAAAAATTCACTCTCTCATTATTATACAATATTTAGAAAAAATACATCTTTTTTTTCTTCTTCTTCCAGATTATAAATGACCAGTTGTGTCAGTAAAAAAATTACTGGAATTCAATGTCTAGTTTTGAAATACTGATATTAAAGTTGTAATTGAAAAGACTGGATGAATTTAAAAAACCTTTCTCATTTTAGGCTGCCTATGTTATTCACATCTTCCCATCCTGTGATTTCTCTAATGAAAATATGGCACGCATTGCTCCAGACTTGCTCCATAGTGTGAGCGACATTGCCCATCTCTTGATAATCATTGCTACTGTGTAACTGTGGACAAGAGAGGGGATCATCTGGTGGGTTTATCAACTAGAAACCTATAATCCAAGTTTGACCACTACATTCTCTATATATTTGATCCTGGTAGGAATGCAGGCTTTATGCCATCCAGCCAAATTATTTGCTGAATTGTTATAGAAATGTAAAATTCCTCCACCATTTGCACTTTTAAAGAAAAAAAAATGTTTTTTGAAACTAAACGCCTGATGGGTTCAAGGCATTTAGTTTTATTAAGGCAGTATAAATTTTATCGTGATTTATACAGTGGTAAATTTAATCCTCTGTGTTGCTGATGTTTACAGTACACTGTGAAACATATAGCACAACTGTGATGATTGATGAGGTTCTTTGTGCAGGGTTAAAAAGAGTACATACTTAAAACGACAATGTCACCAATGCTTACCTATGGCTCAAATGTTGTTACAGCTCACTGCCAAGATGAGTAGATTACAGTGAAGGATTTTTATCAGTGTCTCCACCCTTGAAGTTTTCTCTCCTCATGAAATGCAGTTGAAATTCCATCAAGTCTTGTTAAATTGTATTGCACAACTTTACCTATTATCTATATTTCTGCATTTACTAGTGTTCGATGACTAATTTTCCAAGTGTCAACAGAAACCATGAAAGAAAGACATTAACGAGAGAGAGAGGAAGAAATTGTCCAAGCAAAGAATTTGTTTGCAAAATTCAGAATATGATTATATAGTGGGATAATGTACAGTGTAAATATTATCAGATTAATGTAAAAAAAATATATACACATTTCATTTGTGTATGTAAGCTAATTTCAGGGAAGTCTAATATAAGCACACATCCTGCATTTAATTAGGACCAAGTGCAGAAAAATAGACAATACCAAGATTGAAAAACCACCCCGGCAGAACTTGTTAATGACTTTAGTGTATACCTAGTGTACATTATTAATGCCATATTCACTAGTAAGAAGATTTTGGGAGAGCTTAACATGAAGGCATAGTACAGTTCATGGCAGTATATATATATAGTGATCATGTCACTATTCCAGATATTTGTGGTAACTTTGTTAGGGTTTCAGTTCAGATCCACTTGTTATAATGCTGTTGCTATTGTTTTTGTACAGCCTTTAGATTTCTTTTGTTTAAACTATTTATGTTATCATAGGAGAAAACAGTATTTTTCCCCCTCAAGTACTAGTAGTTTTCATTGCAACTTGTACAGGCATTGTAGTAATATAATTTGATTTTTAAGTAGCATGTGAATACTGCATAACAATGGTTTCATTACTTTAGTTGGACAAATGGTCAAGTTATCAGTGTTAAAGTGACATCTGTATAATTTGTATATACATGTATTGTATTTGTATCTGTACATTCATTATTCATCTTCAGACACGTTGTCACTTATTATCACCATTTCATTTGCTTTCAAAGTAAGAAAAGCTTGTAAAGTTGTTGAAAAAAATTGTCAGATACTTTCAGCCTTTTTGTCTTTATTTCTCTGTCATTTAATATACAATAACAAGATTGTAATATTAAGCATCTGGAAGAGGACAGAACAACAGAAACTGCCACCATTATCTCATTAGAATGTGTATTCTGTTTGTACTTTTGTGACTCGCATGTTTACTTGTACAAAATGTCTTTAAATACTTTTATTATATCATATACACACACATCAAAATGGATAAACAACCAAACCATTACTCCACAACTGAGAAAATATTTTAATAAACAGTACAACCCACATAAATCACAGTACATTTTGTGTGAAAATAAACAACAGAAGCTAAAAACCACCTTTTTGTGAAAACACGTTAAAACCAGCAGAAGTGTGTGTTTAGTTATGCTACAGAAAGTTTAGTAAAGTTGAAACACTGACAGTAGATACTGGAAACAAATCTGAGTAAAGATATCATTGGTTGTGATATACAACTGCTTTATAATGTGAGGAACATGTTATATATATTATTGTCCACAGTAGCAGCATTTCACAAAGTTTAATAGCAATACTGGCTTTAACATTTTTGCTCAGATATAAGAAGCTCTTCCAGAGGAAAGGTTTTGAATTTTAGCGTTTACATATTGAGCCATACATTGCTGTATTTTTCAAAATCAATATACTGCCAAGGAACATAGGAGTTGTTGATATACTTATTACACCCAAGTGATAATCTTTATACACAGAAAATTGATCACTAATGAAACAACCTTCAATGGTGAGTTTAACTTATTGCATTATTACACCCCTAATATTTCAACTTTATTAACTAGAAATATTTTACTTCAATTTATAGGTATTCAAAATTTTCATTTTTACTTTTATTCATAGCATTTTTGGAGTGGCAATTTTAATCATTGTAAATTATTCCCAGATAGGAATAACAATAAACGTAAATACTACAAATAAAGTTATAGGTATTTTACAAAAGTACTTTTTTTCATATTAAACAATTGAAGGGAATTTGTAGCTTTCAGAAAAATAGGTTGGTTATTATTTAAGTCTTGTCTTGGTAAAAAAAAAATATTGGAACATTATAGAATATAACTCGCAGAGAAGTAATTTTCAAGTACAAAAATTACATAACACCACACAATTTATCAACAAATCTTAAAATGGCTTGTGGTAGATTTTAATAAAAATAAACAAACTAATGCACGTCAGTTCATATGTGGGACTGTCCTTATCTAGTAAAGAAAACACTGGTATGGTGAAAACTTTTTATCCCAGTTTCAAAACTATGTTAATAGATTCTAAACTAAACAATGCAAATAGAATTCTGTGGTAATACACTCACAGTAATGAGTAGACAAATTTGTAGCTAGTATTTAGATGTCGGAACTCCCATAAAGTACAGTAACTTTTTTTTTCTCTGAACCATCCACGTGTAAGATTTAAATCATTTATAATATTTAACTTGCAAAAGAACAAAATTTGGAATGCAAACATTCTCAAAGAAACTATACCATATTTTTGTATATTTCTTTGGTTATAAATGTTGATGGTTTTGTTACAATTACTACTGATAAAAATAGCAATTTAATCTTCATAGTAACTTGAAATATGATTAGAAAACGACTTAAATGGAACTAGTACAAGTATAAATGAAAGATTTATTAACATTATTCAACTATCTCGGTAATCAACAACAACAACACGTATTACAATAGTATTTAATCCACTCTTCACAGTAAGTAAAATTTGTTTTTAGAACATGGGAGGATGTTTCAATCACTGGTGCAATCATTCTCAAGTACACAAGATAACCTCAAAATGATCACACCAGTGATTGAAACATCATATCTGTTCTAAAAACAAATCTTACTTACTATAAAAACTTGTAATAAAATAACTCAAAATGAGACTTAATTTTTCATATCATTAGTTCAGCATTTTAATAAGAAAAGGAAAAGAATCTCTTCTAGCCTCACTTTAACATCTGCTGTATCAACATGGTTGGTTTACTACCAGAAACAAATCTTTGGAAGTTTTTGCAAACTCAAATTAGCATGATTATGTCTTTTCCTTCCATACATACATTTAGGTAATACCATGAGCTCTTCCTAATCATGAGATAACTAGAAGAAGAAACTTGTTTAAATATACATTAAAAGGGTTAGCAGTCACGAATCAGTTCAGACGTATCATGCACACAGTAGTCAAATGATTCTTATCCAGTAAACATGTTAGAATGCTTTACTTTCATAATAATGGATAAAACTACCATTTTGCAAGATTTTAACTCGATATCATAAAAATGTACTGCTGTTTGTAAGGAATGCGATTAAAAAAGTAAAAAAAATGGATTAATATTATACCTATCATTTACCAACCATAAAACAGTATAATAAATAAAGTGAGTAAGAAAAAAAAGATTAAACACACCAAGTATTTGTTTTTAACCTGCTAATCCAGTATATTATGAACACTAAACCTATAAAACCAGTTGAAACTTTAAAGAATTACTACCAGACCATTTTAGGAATAATAAACCCTTTCAAAAATTAAGTATTTTACATAATATAAGACAAAATATAAATTCATTTTACCAAAAAAATATGACTTATTAACACCAGACATACATTTATCATTCAGGACATAAAAAATGTTAATGGTCGTACATCACACGACAAGTATTTGATTATCGAACTTTGAATTTTTTTCAATACTAATGATTTTTTATTTTGTTTCGCACTTATGTTTTACATAAAGGCCATAAAAAATATACCTGTTAAACCGATTCTAAAACTATTAATGTTGTGGTTACTAACCTATACTATTGCCTAAGTCCATTATTACTGTTACTAAATACTAGTTCATATCCAAGTTTTGGTTAATAACCTCTTGCCCTCTCTCTCAAACAAAGAACGGTTCACCAGCCTTCCTAACAAGAAGACCAATAAATTTCATACCACAACATCCCTGAAGACAGCCAAAACACAGGACATAAACTAATTAGTAGTCATGAAATTAAAATCTAGTCTTAGGTAATTATATAAGCTATTAACCATGATAAAGTCATATCCAAATGCTAAAACCTTACGTCAAGTAACTAACTAAACCTACATTAGTTTTTCAAATCAAAATAAGTGATTTCTATTTTATCATCAGTGGTCACAATTTAAGAGAATCTAAGCCAGTGAAATAAGCAGTTAGCTCTTAATGTTGTCACCATATGTAAAAACTCTTAAAGACACTATTTTCAAAACAAAGGTAATTAAAAATATAGTTTGTAGAAAAACTTATCTGACAAAGTTGCATTTGAAATTGAACTTGTATTACCAGCTTAATCAGTATATATATCTTACAGGAACATTACCCTTTAGCTAAATAGTGCAACACAATTTCTTAGTAAGCTTCTTTCAGTAATAGTAATTTCTAGTTTTACTAACATATCTTAAAAAAAAGATTTTCCAAATCCACTGATACATCATTTTTGCATATTAACTAGCAAATACACTGAAATATGTTGATGAGTTTCAATAATAAAACAATTTGTAAGTTCATACAGATTGAATTACTTGAATTAAAAATGTTTATTTGAAGCAGTCTGGAATCTTCCTTCAGGATCTCATTCTTAAATAACCTGTACCACTATAATTGAGTATTTTCAGTGAATAATTAAAAGTTTGTTTATTTACAAACCACACATCAGTTGTGTACCAAGTTTTAAACAGTCAAATTTGGCCATGAAGTCGTCTTTTAAATACATTTTCAGTCTTCTACAAACTAAATCTACCACAACCAAGTAAAATATTAACTATGTACTTGATTTTTATCTGACTACAGAAACACTTAAAAATCTGTAAAACTCTGATGAAAATCTTTAAAGCATCATCACTTGTTGAGAGCAATAAGTTTTTGATTAAGTTGTAACTGGAAAAAAAAATCTGCTTATTTTATAATGAATGGATATTTACTTCATCAGTATATTGATGAATACTGACTTTAAATAATGCTAATAAACAAATTTAATTATATTTATAATGCAGGGAATATGTACAACTTAACACAAAAATACTTTTTGGTAAGCAGCTTACTTTCACAGTGGATTAAAATAACATTTATAAAATAATCAGTATTTTTCTCTCGATGTACCTTGCATATGGTAAAAATATCAAAAATTGTGCACTGACTTGTAAAGAATTTCTAATTTATTCAAGCTCAAAAGCACAGTTGCCATAAACGTTTTTCAAACAGTATTTTTTCTTTAGCTTTAGATTTCTAACCAATAGCCTATTAATATTGTATAAAATTAGCCTAATGGGCACTGCAACAACATTTTTTGGTTTCTAGTTTAAACCAACTATTTGTTAATTAAAAAAACAATCTGATAACAGGATAGATTTACATTTTTTATATAAATTCCTACTGTTTAAACTTTTCGATCTGGGTGCAATTTGGATGAAACTGAATAAGGAATTATACTGCATGTACTGAAAATACGTACCATCACTTACAAAACTTTTCAATTAAGAACACAAAGTTATAAAAATTAATCCTTGAGAAATTGGACAGAGACTTCCAATAATTTTTCAGGTGATGTCAATTATAATAGCATTATTCAAAAATCATATATAGAGCAGACTAAGCTAAAGAAATAAAGAGAATACTGTGTGTTTTAAAATTTGATTCCCTGCTGTAACATTAGAATGAAAATATACCATTCTCACAAAAAGCAAACTTAGGGTTATATCTACAATATATATATTTTTTTCCTCGTGTGATGGTATGGAATCAGAATACCACATTTCCAAGAATACGTCCTTATCCTTTGCAACACAGCAGTTTTCCTACTGCACACTGATTTTACTAATTGGGTTCAATTAGTAGCATTCTTGCTGGCAATTATAGCCTCTTCACCTACAGCAGACAGTACTGTCACCTAGCAGGAAAAACAATGTAACATAATTAATAGTTTCATTTGGAGATTACTTAATGACTAAGTATTATTTTATTAGAAGTTACAGCTTTTACGGTAAGCCTGCATTTTGCCTTAAATATGTGGATGCTGTATTTTACAGCCTTACTTGTCATGATGAACAAAAACGTGCTTCAATACATAAAACACATACAATTCACAATAAAAACAAACTACACAATAACTTGTTTAAACGTTAACATCACACAACATGGGCCTTGGTACTAACAAGAAGACATGGGTATAAAGCAATTTTCTTTACTGAAAAATAAACAGGTCAGTACAACCACTAGCAACAGTAATTTCACCAAAATGATGTGAAGCAAAATGCTAAATCTTGGTGGTATGTTTCACTACAGTAGTTTTCACAGGCAAAACCTAACTACAGAGAACACTAAATTCATTATGATATCAATCATCATCCAATAACCTACAATCTTGAGCAATAAGAACAAATTTAAACACGTACAGCTATGACACACACACAAGTGCATAATCCTTTACTGTTGACAGCTTTAAAATCTTAAAACATACATTAACTACTTCAGTTATATCATCACACCATAAACATACAAAAAAAAATGTCTTGTAATACTAAGTAACTAACTTCATCAGACACCTCACAAACATCTCTGATCATATTATTTACTGTGCATGTTGTATGCTGATTATGATACCATTCTCCTGTTGAACAATCTGTTGTTAAATGTTGCCCAGCAATTAGAACTTGTATTCATCTATAGAGCACACATCATCAACTTTTTTTACAGTGACAATTTCAACCTTTTGAAGTCAGCAGTGGTTTGAGTAGCTACACTTCCACTGCAATCACTTCAAGTTTACCTTACTATTGTCAAGGTAATAATCAGACCTATTTAAAGCAAAGTCATTGTAAAAATCTGTACTCTACCATCAGCTATCTCGTAAAGAACCTGCCATAATACATAATATCACTTTCAGAGCTCTCTATTATATTATCTCAACTAGTTTTATTATTAACAGTGTAATTTTCATGTACCCTTGCCAATCTGGCACACAGCTCCTACTGAAACATGGAATCTTTCATTTCCATATGCTTATGTGATATATTATACCTAGATTCACACAATTACTACTGACCAATGAATGACTACCTGTAATTTTAAAGGCTTTACACTGATGTGACATTTTTTTTATAAGATAACTAACAACCAATCAAAGTGTACATTATCAACATGTGATTGTACTCTGCTACAGTTCATTTCCAGAGGTGGTAATCACCAGGCATGCCAGAACTACTCACTGTTTTCACAACACTGTATGAATAGAAACCTGTTAATTATTACAACTTGTAGAGGACACACCTATCACAATTC
Source organism: Limulus polyphemus (assembly GCF_000517525.1). Taxonomy (NCBI): domain Eukaryota; kingdom Metazoa; phylum Arthropoda; class Merostomata; order Xiphosura; family Limulidae; genus Limulus; species Limulus polyphemus. The sequence continues at coordinate 249,316 of NW_013666259.1, forward strand.
AATTTCATTCATGACAAAGCTGCATCAAAAACCTAATTCACATAAATTGTAGCCATGGTGAATATATACAAAATAATTCCCAATTCATACTAGCTTAACTCTTTTCAATCTTTATAGCAAAGTTTAATTAAGAACAAAACACAAAAGTTAAATATTTAACTTTATTTTGAAAAAATAATCATGATTCAGATGAACATTTTAAATTAACTTACTATATGATGAATCAGCTATAAGTCCCAGCAAATTAAAAAGTACCCAAAATTAACTTTCCATACAAAGTGGGTCAATTTGACCCTTTTTGAAAGTGTGTGAAACTATACATACTTTAACTCTGAATTTACTATATGTACCTTCATAAAATCTGTCAAGTCAGTCCCAGCGAAAAATGATTTTCATGCTAAGAATAATAACATTTTTTATATTTTCTTTACCCTAACACTAACTGTATCAAAACCAAAGAAAAATATGAAATACAATAAATACTTTTTTCTCCAGAATGATTGCAGATTATAACAGACAATTACAATTAGTTATCAAATCAGCCTAACTAATCTATTAACATCTTGTTTTTAATTTTATTATTCACAATGCCCTTATACCCATATACAAGTACATGATAGACAATTAGCCACAGCAGATCTTAATGTAAACAACCAATCAGGTTACTAATCACACGATGCAGTTAGGTTATGCTGGTCTTGTGAAATTTTTCTTGCTTATTTTTGGATCTAACCTAAAAAGTTTAATTTTTAGAAGGTAGTTACTTTTGTTAAGAAATATATAACAATAAAAAAATTTACCAAAAATCACATTTTGGACTTACACAAGAATGCAAGTCTATTTTAACACTAGTTTCTTCACACACAATGTTCTATTCAAATATGGATTTTAAAACAAAAAAATATGTAACAGGTACTAGAATATAATGTCCCAAGTCTACTGCATTTAAACTAACATGCTTACTGACATACGAGAATAAACTTGTTTAATTAAATTTTCAATGTAAGTGTAAAAAGACAGTGAGATGCTCATGACCTTATGGTATGAATAGGATTAATGATTACATTTCTTTGAAGTAAAAACATCAAATAAGATGGATGTTTATCTTTCCAAAACCAGAAGATACTTGTTCAAAATTATAGCTTCCAAAAACCTCTTACTTCGGAAACAGTTAATGAACAAGTTCCTAACATTCTCAGTGAAATCCTGCCAAAGAAAAAAAAAATATTTTCACTCACAATAACAGTTGCCTCATCTTTTCCAAAATCTTCCCTTATTTTCTGTCCCAGCTCACCATCTGGAATCTTTAGATCATCACGAGTCTCGCCTTTGTCGTCCATCAGAGTAACATAATTATCATCACTGATATCAATAAGCTGTTAAAATAATTGTGAAGGTTAAGAAAAATATCATTAGAAATAAGAAGAATGATAAATCAGGCGATTTATTTACTAAAACTAAAATTTGAATACGAAGTTTTAGTACAAATTAACCACACCACAGACTTACTTAAAATCACCCCTCTTTCACCACAGGTTTACTTAAAACCACCCTTGTTCCACCACAGACTTACTTAAAACTATCACTCTTTCACTGTGGACATAATAAACCCATCCCTCTCCCACCAGACTTACTAAAATTATCTATTGATAAAACAAGTGACTAGTATATTTTCCTATAATTGTAGCAAAAGTTTCAGAACTCAAGAAAAAAATAGCATCAAATTCCTCATAGTATCTTACACAATAGGAGATAAGAGCAACCAATCATAATGAACAGATTACATACCTGGAAATCATTGCGGCTAACATTAGGCACATCAATATTATGAGTTGATGGACACAAGTCTTCATATTTCTTGTTAGTGAAAATGTCTATACCCACAAGATGAACCTGGAAATAAAACTTATATTTACAAATCTTGCTGTGGTAATTTATTTTCACACAAAATTATCACTACTCAAGTGATTTCATAAGTTATCAAAAATGGGCATACACTAAAATATATGCATTATGTATTTCTGATATTCATTATTTATAATATGTTTAATTTTTAAAACTTATCTCTGCTTTCAGATACCTATATCATAAATTATATCTCCAAAGTGAAGAGAAGCATAAAAACAATCATCCATAAAATAACTGTCATGAATATTTGCTAACAACTACTTGTGGCAAGTTAACAGAAGTTAGATCTTCAATACAATAAAAAACACATATAGCTGATTTTATAATTTTCCTTAATTTGTCAACTACAATACACAATCTACATGTTTTTACAAAGATATTTTTTTTACAATGTCATAGTTTATCTTAACTAAGAAATACAATTTAAAACCCCAGAAATAAATGTAATTCAGTACTACTAAAATAGTATTCACTGCTTTTATGATGAAACCTTGGTAACATGGTAGAGTATTTCCCAATACAATAAAACATATAACTAGCATTATAATTGGGATATAAACAACTATGGAACTACAACAAAAATAACTACACACTTAACACAAGACTCAATTTAAACTTCAAATTATGTTAACAAGTTTCAAAGTGAGTAATCAAGGCAAAAAAAAAAAACCTTTATTTTAGTATTCATAATTATATAATACTCTTCAATTTGTGATGATAATAAATATATATACATTGTATGAACTGGTTAATGAGGTAACATAAAATCATCCAATTATTTACGCAAGTTCATTCCACAAAAAAAGAACATTTGTTGACGTTGTAATTATAAAAATTTATAACATGAAGTAGATAATTTTAAAATCTACCTTTGCATGACCATGCTTTCCAGTTTTTGAAGTACTCATTTCCATAATTTTACATGGACGGCTCTTCAGCATCACGTAACCATTCTTACGCAAGGAGGAGCACTGAGCTGGATAAGTTTGTGAAGCACCAGCACTGGCCTTGTCATAGACTGTATCATCTTCCATCTTACTTTTTTTGCTGGTTGCTCTGATATAATCAGAAATTACAAATGGTCACCTTTTATAAAAAATTTAACATATCTGATAAAAGTTCTAACCTTGGAATTGTCATGTAACCAACTAACTACTGAACCTGAATTTTAAGAAAAATATGTAAAACACTACATGAAAAATGTACAATTAAACACAATTGGGTTTCACATCACCAATTTAAATTTTTGTGACATCCTTAAAAAAACATCAAATCTCAAAGATTGTTTCCAATGCATAACACTGAGTCCTAAAACTGGGTAGGCCTTATCATCATTTAATGTAGTACATATAATTTGGTTGACATTTTTATATAACCCTATTTATTAACATAGTCTTCTCCCATTGACACTGTAGTTGCTTAACCTGTTCCAGGAATAATAAAACTATAAAGTTAATTCAAGTAAAAATAAATTATATCTTATTAATCCTTACCCTGATTCTAATTTGTGACTTATACACAGTTCACTGACTTAATGTAGTCCTCACTATTACAGTTACATAATTCGATAATATAAACAGTATCTAAACCATTAGCAATCGATGTGTTCGAAGGAAAACTAAGTTTGATTATAAACAAGATTACGACACTTATGATATACAACATTGTTTATTGACAAAAAGGGGACATGGATAAACGTTTCGGAATTCTGTCAGATTCCATCTTCAGTATCTTCTGTATCTAAGCCAATACCGTCTGTCACATCCCAGCCGGCTTGATGAGCCCTGTTACTAAACAAAAGGTCTAGTAGGCACTGGATATGGCAGATACAGCACAGTTGGCATATTGTTATGCATTCTTCTTTACTTTTACTCTTAAAATTATAAATAATACACAAGATTTAACTTCCTGGTGTTAATGAAATTCTTTTTTCTGTAATAAAATATTACAAAATTTTGATTCAGATGCACTATGCTGGTTGTTTTTTATTGCAACAAATATACTAATATTAGTATACTAAAGCAGTAGGAAGATGACAACTAAGACAGTATCATACATTACTGTAACATGTAGCTGTTACAAATTAGATGCACAAAGAACACATGCTGAACAAGATGGTCTAGAAGATCACTTGTCTCCAGTTAATATCCTCACAGAATCAAACTTCAATACTTGTGGTGAATGACCTTGTAAATAGCACAAAACAATAAAAATATGCACGCTATATTAAAGTTTTGCAAATGCAAGCTTTTCAAATAATGATTACATTTAGACAAAATTGTTTATACTTTTCAAACGTCAAAAGCAGCAATGTAAAAAAAACAAAAAAAAACAAGGTCTTCAATTTAAGCTTGTTTTTAGCAATTTACTTGAACAGACTTCTAGTTTAAAGAACTAATATTGTTCAGAATTACTAAACTGGTTGTGTACGAAAGTCAACTTTACATACATTTGAAAATAAGATCTTTCTCTGGATTTGTCATTCAGGGACAGTACAAGATGTAACCCAGCTTTGTGTTTTTTTCTTCACCATACCCTCATAGGATATAACTGTTTTAAACTATTCAATTTTGTTTAGCTTAATGTCATGACTTATGAAAATAATCAACTAATCAAAATTAGGATTTCACATTTTTACCATGTTCTATTACTCCAACTATTCAGGTAATCATTACAATATTTCAAATTCTCATTATTATTGATTTTATTAATTCGAGTTTAAACTTTTGGCAAACATTACTCAGTGATGAGAATGGGTTGCCTCGTAGTGCGAGGGTCTCAAGTTTGATTCCCATTGCTACCAAACAATGTGTGAAATATGATAACCCTTTCAGCCTCGGGCATTACATTTGTTTTTGAGTTATGGCAAAGCTACTAAGGCTAGCAGCACCAACTTATGAATTACTTAAGTGTTAAATAAAATGTGAATTTACAGTTGTTTTACTTTGTGTTACATTCTAATTTATAATTAGAATAACTATATTCTTTGGTGTAAACTATGAATTTACTTCCACACTGTGCATGCATTATTTTTTCATCACACCCCTTACTTTCCTATTTGTGTTCTGTTGAAAATCGTGACATGCACTGGCATGTCTCGAACATACAAATCTGATCATGAGACAAATGCTCATGAAGCAGTATTCTTTATCCACTCAGTTGTACCAACCTTTTACCATTTCACAAATTACAATTGTAAATGTACTAACTGATTTTCAATAAACAATAAATTAAAACAGCACTAAAATTTGGAAGTATCAATTATACATAATTTTCTTAAGGTAACAAAACAAAAATTTAACATATTTTTTCTTCTACATTATACTTTGTCATGTAGAATAGTATTATAAAAACATACTCCATGAATAATTATGTATAAATCGGCTACAACTGAAATTTAGTCATCATAAGGCCTAGGAAAATTTGTTTACACTTTGGAAGCTTAACAATGCCTACATATTACTGTGAAACAAAAAATGAGCACCTTAGTCTACATTATTTAGTTTAGTTAATTGGATTTTTTGTAGCTTTTATTAAAAATATAATTGACACGTATAAGTTATGGAATAAGTTGATGAATAATATTTTTTATAAAGATCTATTTAATGTTATTAAGATGTGTTGAATATAAATAAACTACAATTACTACTTCTCTAAGGTATTTTAAGAGAAAGTATTTGATCAACTGTGCGTTAGTAAGAAAGATTTCAGCCGATATCCCACAGTGCTTTATGGGAAGTAAATAAGCTATAAGAATAAAAAAAAACAATGTATATTTGCTAAAAGATATGAAAATAAAAAAACTTAATTCTTGATTCAATAGAATACTTAGAAAACATTTTCTACTTATAGTTTAATACAAACAAAATCCTACTTGTTATTTTTTCCTGGCAATGTTACATTTTTTTTTCACCTAACGTGCAATTACAGATGGGTGAAATTAACATTTTGTTTATTCAAAATATGTTGTCTCATCTTGCATTAGAATACTGTGCTAAAATAAACTTTTTATTCTTTTCCACCTCTTAACAAGTGGCATGTCCTGTAAAGTTTGTCTGTTTATACACTGAAGAAACCACATTCTTGATAATCTAAATATAACTTGTGTTTATATAACATCTGAAACTCAATCCCAAGAATCAAGTATATGTAACTCTGTGCCAACCAGTAATCTCACTTTTATATTCAACAATTTTCTGATTTATAATCGATGTCACAAAATATATCATTTACTGAATGTAGCATTCTTCTGAGGGTATTTAAAGGCATTCTGAAATAACTTTTTATAGTTAATAAACTTTGTTCAACTAAACAAAGCAAACCACAAGTTATAAAATTAAAAAGTAAGCATTTACATGCATGGGAAGTTTTTTAAAATACATCACTATATGCAGAAAAGAGAGGTGGGTGTCAATATTATTATGCATTGCAAAGGGAAAGGCATTTGGGGAATGAATTTGTCATCCCAAAGAGCCCCATCTCAGACAGCAGCATTTATGTGTTAAGGTTTTTGTGTGTGAATTTCTTTGTGTGTGTTTATAGACACTCAGAGTATTGGTACCACCACCCTGATGAATTTTAATATTTGTCCTCAATAACCAGGTTTTGAAAGCCCCATTAGATCTGGTGTCTCTAGGCAAGTCAATCAGTTTGTCATTTTTATCACACCATTTGGATCAGTATTTTTTGTACTAGGGATGTTTGGTGAGTATTATGTGTTTTGAAATAGGTTTAATCTCACATTCATTGAGATGCCCAGCACAGCCATCAGATTTGTTCAGAATTCTATATACCTAATCCCTTATGCAAATAATCTATGCAGATCACTGTTTAATTACTTTAAATACACAGCACTGTCTTTACATTTTATAAATTTTTTGCATTCAATACAAATTACCTGAACCAAAAAAATGTTTTGTATATGAAGCATAAGTTTTTACCTAGTACTTTAAAAAACAAGACTATTTTTGGCTGTAGGACTACATCAGGTGTCAGTTAAATTAATTGAATACATATCTCATTTTTCAAAACACATTTGATCAACACTGAAATTTATATAAAAATTTAAAATAAAGACAGAGTGGTTTTTTGTAAACATGTAAAAAAAATTTATTAATGGTCAAACCTTTCTGGTGACTTCAACATACCTTGTATCTTTGGTACTTTAAGAATATTGCAACTAAAAATAGACAAGAAGGATATAATTATAATTTACTCATGCATAAATGAGAGGAAGCATTGGTTAACAGAGGCAGATGTGATACTAATTTCAATTACAGAACAATCTAAATGGAATGATCATATAGTCTACAAGCAAAAGTACCCATCCCCAGTGATGGGAAAAGTTTAATTGTGTTGCACTCTTGGTTTCGCTCAGAGCTAATGCTCTAAACTACTTACACCACTCACCACGAAAAGAAATTGTTAAGAATTTCTGTCTTGCTAAGATTCGCTCAACAACAACATAAGGTAAATCTGTATTTCTATTCTTTAAGTTACTTCACATTTTGAAATTTGAATGATAGTGTGATTAACTCCTAACAATTTTGTATAGAATATCCTACTTGCAAAATAAAATTTGCAATCAATATTATTCATGCCTGTTCTCCTGTAATTTCAAAAGTGAATGTTGAGTTTTATCTACAAACTCAGCTTTTCAAATGGGAGGCAGACAAATGCTCAGACATCACAGATCACAATATATGAAACTTCAACTATAAACTCTAACTTCAGAGTGTTTAGTACATTTTTTGAAAAAACAGCTTTTATGAAGTTTATATTGCCAAAATGGAAGATTTACAGAAAAATTTGGAAAGCTGTGGTTAAAAAATGAATGTAGGAAATCCAAAAGAGCTTATGAGAAACAGCTGGCAGTGATAATGTTGAAACTAACAAAAAAGGATATTTGTACATTAATGGCAAGAAAAATGTTAAAAGGTGGACTGAGCACAAAAGATACTACTGCCAAGTGTTACCTTCTGTTTTACAAAAGAGCACGTTTCTCAGAAATATTCCCTATCCTGATTATTTTGTGGAAATATTGGAAATGACAAAATATTAATCTCTTTGTAGTAAAAAAGAAAAACTAACACATCATTCAAACTTCCCAGTAACAATTGCCTCCAAAACACCGAGTTTAGCGAACAACACTCCAAAATGGTGGTCATAACTAACTACCAAAAGTCTTTCTATTTCATATTATAACTTAAAAGGAAACTTAACATGACCACTGCATTCAAAAACATACTTAAATAAGATATTATAGTTATAGGATAATAACCACCTTAGTTTCTTAAAATTAAATTTAAAATTTTCGGAAAAAAATTAATAAATTCTCATAACTCTATTAGTATTAGCTCTTTTCACAGCTTAAACAGTCGTATTTCTAATTAACGTTTCAAGCTAATGTATCGCTAATGACACACAACTGTTTTCTTTCTCCACAGCAACAATATTCCAGTAATATGCAACTTACTACGTTTCAAATATCCCTAGGGCAAAAATATAATTATGTGCCAGGCTTTAGAACTTGCTTCCAATATGGCGGTATACGCCTAGCACCACAAAAAAAAGTTAGGCTTAACATATCAATGTTTAATATCTTATCTAATATAACACTAACCAGATTGGAGGATATATTAAACCACAGCTATACTGAAACAAATGTAAAGATATAATTTTATTTTAAGTCGTCATTATTAAGTTTATAATATAAACAGGAAATCAAAATGACTATTCCAACAACAGAGATCCAAACTTACATGTGACTCCTCCTGGCGCCAATATCAGAGACGGCGAAAGATGAAGTAACAAATTTTTTAAAGACTTCTTCACTGTAAATATCTGAACAAACGAATGTGTCCTGCACTAGTAAAGATATGGCAGATGGCGCTACATTATGGTATCTAAATATGCATTTTTTTGTTCAGTTTTATCTAAAAAAGTAAAATTAATATCCTTATTTAATTAAATCCAATAATATTTAACAAGAAACAGACCATTTTACAAATAATAATAAGGAATCAGCTTTAGAGCCAAACATTTCGTTTTTTCGTAGTTCGTGGGAGGTGAAGTGCAGTGTAAACGTCGGATATTCATTATTCTCAAATTAAAAGCTATACATTTTTTTCAAATACTATTCATCTTTACAATATATTCTAATTGGTTAAAACAAGCGTTTACTACCGTTAGAACAAAACGAAAATTCCTAATACTTCAAAAATCTTTTTTTTTTTATACTCACTCAACGTACGAAAAATGAAAACTGTTATTACATACACTAAAAGTATAGGTCTAGTTTGGTGTTTGTTTAACGAAAGCTTTAGTGTATTGGATTTTTGCATCGAAACGTTAATTATGCCAGAGAAAAATACATCTCAGTCTTATTTATAACTTCCACATTAACAAAAATATGAAAAACAAAGTGAAATTCAATCATTTGGTCTTCTAGCGTTACCTTCATTTAAATAATAATAATTATTATAAAACATCTACTATAATAGGTTTAAGGATACTGTTACGACAGAGGAAATCACGTGACGCTGGTAACACGTGATGAGATTCTAGAAGAATCATGACTTTTCCTGGCAACTCTAGTCTGTTCCAGGCGCCCTCTTTTTTAGTATATAAGCCCGGCAAATAAAGCGGAGAGAAATTGAAGATAGAGAGAGATAATTGAGTCAAGCAAAGTAGAGTGTGTGAATCACTGTGATTTATAGCGTGTGTTCATAAACGTAGTCAAGTTTAAAGTGACTGTGGATTTCTGTATATTACAAAGTTGTATCGAGAAAGAATAAACTAATTAAGAAAGGACTTGTATCGCTGAAGTTTCTCGGAAAGAATTTATACCGGAATTAACAAACGAACAGATACGCAACAATACCTTATCTAACAAAATTTGAAAATAATTCAAATTAACAGCACATATTACATCCATAACTTTATAACACTAACTGAAAAAAGAAAAAATTTGGAGAAGAAATATACAGCTTTATAGGGTGATAATTATTTATCAAGTTTATAATCGCTAAGGTCATTTAACGATATTGCTATGTAGTAGTGTACTATAAAAAGTCATACTACTAATTTATTCAAAACGGTTGTCTTTGACTGGATTAGTAATATACACCAAATTATATGTATATATATTTATATAAGCACACAAATGTATGTTTTAAAAGGGCTTGGGCAAAGTTTATCATTTGTAGAGCTATCTGGTTAAAAGTAAATGTTGCCATAAGAAAATATGATATACTTTGAATAACCATAGTGTTAGATCTTCTCTCTTGTGGTTAAACTAAGTACTAAGAACACAATTTTCTCTTTTAATTTTTCGTTAGCTTAGAATAATTTTTCTATCGGCTTCTAGTTTTTTGTTGGTTGTTCACAAGGCCAGATTATGGAATTGGGGGACATTGAACAACTTTTGTAGAGAGGACTCTCAGAACTGAACTTCATAAATAAGTAATATATTATTTATTACTTATAGTTTGAGCAATACACAAACACAAGCGATGAGTAAAAAATATACAAAATAATAATTCTAATATTTATATTAAAGTAAGGTCAAACAACGTTTTTGTTAAATAGACGAGCAAACATTATGAACGAACAAGTTATAAAAACACGTCAATTAAAAATTCGCAAAATAATTTGCCATAGTGACACACTTGCAAACATATATTTTTCAATGAGATATTCAGTTTTTTCTTTTCTTCTCTTAGCCAGTTTTATTGTGATCATTCAGCATTTACCATGTATCACTGCCTTGTGCTTTAAATACTACAGACATAAAAAAATAAATTTTAAATGCTCATATATACTTTCTTTTTTTGCGCAGCGGTATAAACTCAAATAATCCTTAATATCTAAGCTTTCATGTTTTTGTTTGCTTAATTTGTAATAGATCTAAGTTAGGGAAATTCTTACATTGTGTAACTTTTCACAGCAGGTGGATATGTTTTTGTTATAATATGCAAAAACGACTTTCGCAAATTTGACTTTTTATCAACTTAAAGTTATGTATGCTTTAATAGCTTTTGGCTATCAGATATAATCTGGTAACTTTCTTTTGATATCTTTCTGTAAAGATTTGGTGTTGTAAACAATCAAGAATCTCAGAATAGAGGCAAGAAATGTGGTTTTCATTAACATTACAGCTCAACACCTGTTAAGTAAAGACTGTGTAGAGTAAAGTTACTAGATGCTATATTTATCTGTTAAACTTCATATTGTTGTCAGCTATATTTCTAATTTTGTAATTTGTTTGTTAGCTGTAGGAAGCTGCGGATTTTAATGATGACTTGAGTTTTTCTCGTACACTCTAAGCTGGACTATAAATACGACATAGTTATGAAGATTTTAGTGAATTTTCCAAGAAGGCTGTTGAGTGAATCAGTCAGTGTGTTTTCATGAAGTATTTGGATATGTGTTAGCGGTTGTGCTTATTGAGTACTTTGTACAAATAAAATTATTTTAGATTAATTCCAGCATTGTTATAGGGGGTTTAACGTCATTTGTAACGTAGGCCTACAACAGTTTAAGACCGTGTACAAGTGTTCAAATTTGTAAAAACGTTAAAGGAGGAGGAAATAAACTAATTTTAAGTGAACTGGACGTTGAATTATTTTTACCAGATAATTTAAAATAACTTACCAAAGAAAGAAAACCATCAAAAATATTGTTGCGTCAGCGAGTCACATGACCACGTGACGCAACGTTTCTAGAATTATCATGTACTTTGGCGAATGCTCT
>NW_013666259.1:261824-265425 GCF_000517525.1 Limulus polyphemus
GAATGTTCTACTTCTTGCTAGAAATAGGTTACGCTGGTATATAAAATAGAGGATTGTAATGTGTGTGTAGATAGTGAGGAATTGAACTGCAGTCGGAAGTATTATTGACGTTCGTTGTTACAGTGTTGTTTTAGCGCGAGTATCGAGATTAAGTGTATCGCAGAGTTATATTCGGAAAGAATAAACCAGTTTTATTAAGTAAAGAACTTGTGTCGCTTAAGTTTCGTCGGAACGAAGTAACGGAAAATTAATTAACACACGGAGACGTAACAATATTCCATTACTGTTAATACCATGGTGGCTCAGTGGTAAACTTTATGGTGTTGTTACGTCTCTGGTCGTTAGTTAATTGAAAAAAAAAAAAACTCATCAGTTACTTGACCTATCTTTATAGAATTAGCAAATACAATTTTACTAAGAAACTTTTGCTACTTTGACTATCCACAAAACAAAAGTTGAACCCGTCATTCTGAAGTACTTCTCATAAGAACCTAAATTTATTTTCCAGATAGTTTTATGTTATCAAGGGTTCAAGAATACGATTATATTTGAATATTTAAATTAATATCAAATTACTCAAATCTAATCTCACTGTTACTTTTTGAATCTGTATGGCAGAGGACAGGTGTCAAAACTTAATTAATATTTGTTATTATTTCAAATTATTTTGAAAATCTCATGCTGTTTTATGTTATAAATGCCAAATTGCATCTGAATAACTTTATAAAATTTGTGCAGTTCAAGGTTATGTTAAGAGTATTACAATCTCATCCAACTAAGCAATAAGCTTTATCTCCTTAAATGTCTGAGCTTTTACGTTCCAAAGTTCATGCAAAATCGATATATACATATCTATAGAACACACACACAGATATATATATGTACATATATATTCCAATGAAATGTGTATAATGATATTATTACCCATGTATTGACAGTATTTATCGTTTAAAAATTCCCAAAATGATAATAAAAGTTGCATCACTTTTCAATAACCAATGGAGATGCTTCTAATTCTGCACGCGTTCTCCAGCGTTCGACGACGAAGACAGTTAGCGATAAAAGAACAAAGTGAAAAGGAGTAGTAACATCAGAGAAAGTGGACGGAGGTTGGGAGAGTTTTTAACTCTATAAAAGTAATTCCATCATCAAAATCATGTCAGAACCCGAAAAGAAAGAAGTTGATAAACCAAAGACTGAAAAAGTCAAGAAAGTACTTGGTAAATTTAAAAAAAGTGAACGACAGCTAATGTTTTTTATATGACTGTGTGTAACTTAGGCCTAAACTCGGATTAGAAATTAGAATTCAGTAAACATGCGTAGGCCTAATGTTAACCCTAGTTTACTATATAATAAAGTGAATTACTAAGCTATTAGTATTACTGTTGCCAAACTATTCAGTATTCTCCAATATTAAAATACTGTTTAAAATATTTGAATAAATGTGACGATGATCTTGAACACTAGTGATTTTCTTGAATATATGAATAGGTTAAGATCTTTTTCATTCTTGAGCAAAGGGTAAGACTAAGACTAGTGCCTAAACTTTAAAATTAAAGTCGTTGTCTTCTTGAAACTGAAAGTGAAATATATCTTAGTGTTAGGACTTGCGTGTTAAGATTATATGCGGATCAATAGGATTAATGCTTCCGAGTTTCTTATACCAAAGATTACAATGATATGATGAGAATACACGTTTGTCTCAGCTCCAGATAGGATAATTTATATCCCACAGTAATACTAATACTCAGTATTACTAATAGGGTGATTAGCTTTTAGTCTAGTAGTATTAGTTGTGAAGACTGGTACCTTACAATTTAACAATAACTTAAAAGGGGAGTCACTGACTTCTTAAGAAACAAATGAAGGGTTTAAACATTAACTCTTTTTCTTGGAATTGGATTTGCAGGAACAAACTACTGCTTTTTATGGTATTGCTTTTTATGCCAAAACACACACATAAATAGCAATGTAATTTGATTCTTTGTCATTTTTTAATTTTCAATGTTAAATTTGTCACATTTTGTTGCATACTTCCTTTCTTTATTTTGTTTTACTGTCTTATTCAAAGTCGTTGTTTCTTGAATTAAATTTCATAAAGTAAATATTTTTACCTTAATTTTAGCTGAACTGTTAGCATCAGAGTCATGGTTAAAAAAATTAAGGTAATATAAGTGAAACATAACCATGTTTCTGGCTGTGAATGGTATCATATTTACCAAATAGTGGAGGATTTTGACATAGGTTGAATCAAAGAACTTTGTCAAATTTGGTAGTTCAGAATGTATCAGGTAAGTGTCAAAAGGAAAAATACAAAGCTTGTGTTCTTCAGATTTACTTGTTTGGTATGAGAAAGGAAACATTCAAGTATATTTATAAAAAAGACAGCATATTATTGTAGAATGTTGGGAGAGTAACAGTTATTTTAGGAAGATTAACTAACATTGATGGCTATTTGTCAATGCCGGAAACATAAATCTCAAAGTTTCTTTATTATGGATTTAATTTGGATGGGAAGAAAATGTGCTTTGTGGGCTAAAAACATGAAAAGTAGGGATTGATGAGGTTATTCCATTATTGAAATAGGTTATTATATTGGCTTAACAATAATGGAAATGCTTGTGTCTAATGAAATTTTGTCAAGATATGAACAAGTAGAAAGTTAAATAGTCTTATAAAAATTAATGTTTCATCTATAGTGTAGCTATTTCATAACATCAAGTATTGTTTCTTTGATTCTGATTATTTCTGTACTTTGAAAGTGCTAAAAAACCTGAAAAATAAACTTGCATTTTCCTCCCCAGTTTTTAAAGATGCTTCATTAAATTGGATTGTTAATAGGTGACAAAAATGTATTTTAATTGAAAATGTAATAAGGAGCACTTATTTTATAACTGAGAAATAAGAATTAGCATAAATTTGGCAGCAGGAATATTTCAAAATTTGTTTTGTGCTGTTAGGTATTTCTGATTTTTGTGTTATGGTATTAATTTATGAAGTTTTATCTGATGAATCTGGTTTTGATAATTTTTTGTCACTGCTGAGAGCACTGGATTATCTTGTTTAAATTCCTTTCTTAGCCAACTGTGAGATTTGATCTGGAGCAAGCAGCATTTCTCAAACTGGGGTCCATGAGTCATGTCCTAAATTTCGTAAATATTTAAGAAATATGACTTGTATAAGATTTTTTTTAAATTAAATTTATGAATTAAAACATTTTGGAATACAGCTTTTTCATGTACATGAATCTTTTTTTCAAAACATTGAAAGGTTTGGGAGTCCACAAAAATTTTAAATTAAAAGAGGTCCTTGAATTATTAAAGTTTGATAACTTATACTGTATTAGAGTATTGAAACCAAACCTAGTAATTAGGAGAAAGGGAATATAACTATTTATCTAAGAAAACTTATTAGTTGAATTTGATAATTTGGAAGAATTTCTATACTACAGTTCTAATTCCATCAAAGTCTTGATTGAAAGAACAAATAAGAGCTAAGCATACAAAAAAAAAAAATCAAGAATAGAAATTTGAAAATGTATATTTTAATTGAAGTTACCATTTCATAGATAAAGAAACAAAATGTGAGTTATCCTGATCAA
>NW_013666259.1:265975-275242 GCF_000517525.1 Limulus polyphemus
CACACACACACACACACACACATACATACATAGAGTAAAGAAATGTTCAGCGTCAAGGTGACTGCTTGATGTGGAGTGTGAATGATTTTGACATTTGTATCTTTAATATTTCAAAAATTAATAATTGGAGGGGACATTACTACATTTCTGAAATTTTTGTTAATATTAATTGGAACATAGTGGAACTTTACAAATAGATTTTCTCCATGAATGAAAAAATGCATGACCAGGGCCTGGAACTGAAAAGGTGTTGCAGGCCTATATTTTTAGATCTAGATATTTGACAATAGAAAGTAATGGGAAAAATTAAAATAGACAATATCATTTTCAATACTAAGTTTGTTGATGTGACCCATCTTGGAACTACCTTGTAATCATGACATTGTTTCTTAAATCTAAAAGTAGTAATTATATATTTACAAAATTTGACAGGCTTTTAATAAACATTACTGTTAAAACAGTACACACAAGATCAGGGTTTTTAACTGAAGATTTTTATTGTCAATTTTTCTGTGAATTTTAAGTCAGTCTCAATGAAAGGTGATTTTCAAATGAAGAAAAATACTTTTCATCTTAGTTTCATATTTGCATTACTTCTAGAACTTTCTAAATGAATGTGGTAAAACTTTACATTTTCTTAATTTTTATACCCTAACACTAACTATTGTGAAATCATCAATGTACAGTAAAATAAAAAGTTAAAAAACATGAAATAAATTATTTTTTAATGCATAATTTAACAGGAGACCATCAATTTAATTATCTTCACAATTTCAAATGTTCATCTTTCAGTGTTTTATTTTTAATTTTGTGATTTTAATATGTGTATTTTGTACCATAGGATAGTCAAAAGCAAGAAATCACACTCGGAAGCTCATTAGATGTATCTCTTAGTCTTCGCACTCATGACATACTGCTTGTAAGCCTTGGGGAATTTTGCTCATTTGGATTTCCAAACAATAATTCATATAGCTTTTAAATGTACATCTTGGAGCATTAAAAAAAAATTCAGGCACAGAATGTTCCTAAACTACTAACATATAATTGGTTTTCTAGATAAGCTTTAAATAGGTTTAAATTCCACTGGGAGTTTAACAAAAAAGATCACAGACAAGGGATCTAAGACCAACTCTGTACTTAACACCTAACAAAGAAACATATCTAATAAGCTATATGTAGAGGAGGATATGCTCTTTCTATTGTAAGCATGTCAATATCAGAAGTGCATGTGATTAGATAACTGCTATGAAAGTTTGCCAAGGTAGGAAGGGACTTCTCTGAGTTTGATTAATTGATATCTCAGCAAAACAAGCTTAGTTTTATGTTGTTTTTTTATAATATATAGTTTGTATTTCTAATTGGTTGAATACTGAAAGCCTATTGGGGAAGATATAACATATGTAAGGTAAGGATTGGAGTGCAGATGCATCATGTGAAAGAGAAGTGAAAATTAAGGTTTTTAAATACTTCTGAAATAAAAACTTGGATAGTATAGATACTGGAATTATTCTGATGCAAAGTTTATTGACAACAATAATAATAAAAGTTGTTTATTTTGAAAGAAACTTTGTAAAGGTTCATGATGGTCACACTTTGACCCAACCATGCAGAAAAAGTTAAACTAAAATTTAATTGATTTTTTTAGAATGTATCCTTTTACCAGAGGTGTTAAATTCACAGCCTTGAAATCCAATTAAAAGTTATTTTGTTAATAAAACTGTTGCAGCTCTTTTGTTTTTTATAAACTGCAGAACCATATAATTAAACACTTCTGTTATAACTATATTAACTATAGAGGGGGGGAGTAGCATTATACTGAATATCAAAGAAATATTATCTAAGCAAGCAATTTAACATGCATGGTTTTCTAAACCTAGAAATCTCTGTCTAGTTTTATCTTCATTTTGGAATGAAATAAAACATTTAAAATGTGACCAGTAGTTTGAAATTGTATTGTTTAGTAAGCTATATATTTATATACGAGTTAAACTTTAATTTTTACCTCATCTATTTTTACTAGAAATTTAATTTTGGATACCTTTCTATTTAAACCTATTGCAAAGCATCTATTGATTTACACAGGCTCTTAATTTCATTGTTGTATTCTCCAAAGTAGTGCATGTGTTTTTGTTGAATTGGATTGTGTATATGATGTTAATTAACATTAGATGTTTTGATGTAATCCAGTATATTGGTATTGTTAGTTGCAAATAAGGTGCATCTATTATGTTAGTATTTTTTTATTTTAAAACTGTTGTATAGATTAGAAAAACTTTCAAACTTGTGATCTTTTTTTTTTAGCTACTCGGGTTTCTGGAACTGTGAAATGGTTCAATGTGAAGAATGGATACGGTTTTATAAACAGGTTAGTATAAATAACCTATAGTATAATGTTGAAGTCAAGTTGGTCATGTTTAGAAAAAATCATTGATTTTAAGTACTGAACTAAAACTTGTTTTGAGGTACACGAGTGAGTACCCAACTGAAGTTTACTTTTACACACACGTGTGTGCATGCATATATACATGTTAAAATTTTTCATAGTATTTGGTGCAAAAGAATAATTACAAAACTACAATTAAACTTGTAATGACATGTCCAGTCAAGTATTTCTTGAGAAATTTTTAGACACTAGGTGATACAATTGTCAAAAATGTGAATTATTCTGTAAAATGCATTTATATCTTTATTGTTTTTATACTTACTGTATATAATACTTTATGAAAATTATTGAAGTGTTAATTTATCACTAATATTGTTTGATGATTTACTTTATTATAATTTCTTTTCCAGGAGTAGAAGATTTTATGTTCAGCAAAATGAAATAGCATTTGTATTTGTACATCGTCAATTTTATAATACTTGTTAAACCACGATTAATAAGATAAAATGTAAATCGTCATAAACTCTGACCTATATTCATGCATAAAAATTTTTACATCTGATAGCTTTCAATATAAAAACTATGATTTTATGATAAGTTGTTTTTTTGTAATTGTATTATAAATGATCTTTAGCATCATTTTTGAAGAAAAATATAAATATTTGGCATGTCATTATTTAATACAGCCAAGAGTAAACTGGAATTTAACTTATGCAAAACTATTCTTAAGGCAGAATTACCTTTCATCTTTTTATTCTTTTAACATACATAGTTTATTTACTATTCAGAACTATTGATAAATTCAATAATTTGTTCAAGTAGTTTATGAGTGATTAAAGATATTTTCAAGCTACTTAATATTTATTTTTGTGTGCATATATTAGGTTCATACTTAGTTTGTTCAACCCCAACACGTCAATTTATTATTAAAAGTTCATTATTGTGACAACTGTGATTAATTGCTATTTTTGACTGTATTAGTTAAATGATGGTGATGCTCAAGTATAATACAAAAAATGTGATTGGAAAACCTTTTCTAGACTTGCCTAATAATTATATAAGTAAAAATTTCAACATTTTAAGGTTTTAAGAAAGAATTACAAAGTTGTATACATTTAGTCACTTATTATTTTTTGTTTTTATTTAGGTTCTTTGTATACATGCAAGGATAAAGACTGGTGCTAAGTTATTATTTTGTATTGCAGATATTCACATATGAAATGTTTTTATTTTAATCAATATGCCATTTATATTTTTCCACCAACCTTTAATTAAATAGAGTATAGGCATTGATTTGTTAGTATTGATGCCTTATGTTTGTCTCGGTTGTGATGGATATTGGTGAAAAGGTGTGTGTAGAAGTGTACAAAAAACTGGTAATATTTCACAAATATATCTTGTACCATAATGATATCAAAGATTGTATACAAACCTAAGTTTTTGTCTATCATGAAAGAGAATTAAACAATTATTTTATATTAACAGGGTGGATACAAATGAAGACATCTTTGTCCACCAGGTGAGATGAGTTTAAAAAAAATTTTAGAAAATTTTTAAGACTGGTATTTGTTTTTCTTTTCAGAAATCACAGTCATAATTCTGTACTGGAATTATCATTAATTCATAAGTATATTATTATGGAAATTATAACTTGTAACAGAAATGCACTAATTGTAGCATTGTTTTTTCAAATATATTTACTTCCTCCTCCAAGTTGGATTCAATTATGGTGTATTATTTGAAGGAAATTCCATTCCATTATCAGTTTTGTATTATTTAAGAGAGATGATTGGCTTTGGCTAAAACATTTGTTGTTTAAATCTGTGTTTAACTGGGAAGCGTATACTAAAATTTAAGTAATATCTTGTATTTAAAGTCAATAAACAAAAGCATTTGCTGCAAAAAACTGCTGTATGTTTTCCCCTGAGATATAGATGTATAAATCTGTCTTTGTACACATTAGTCTAAAGGCTACATTAACCTTTAGTTTTTTTGACTGAAGTAACATTTTTTTTTACCTTGTGCAAATGATTTTTGACATGGTGATTACAAGAGATTTAGTTAATTTTTAAATCACACACAGTAAAAAAGCAAATGTTATAATACATAAATATATATAAATATATAAAATACTGAAAGCGTAAAGTATTCTAAGTACTGACAACACTTCTTAGATCAGAAAATATATTTTTCTGTATGTAAGATGTATTTTTACTTGAAGATTTCGGTAAAAGTGCTGCCATACTGCTAGAATGTATTAACATAAGATGGGTTACTTTGGCATTTGCCAAAAATTGACTTTTCTTCTTCTTCCTTCACATTGTAGTTACAACATAGCTTCAGTTTACTGTACAGGTAAGATCACAGGTAGTGAATTAAGTTGGCTTTTGGTTTTAAACATTTATGACAGAATTCTGAGGTTAGCATTTTCTTTTTTCCTCCAACTTTTTGAGTCAGGGCAGTCCATGATAATAGTGGGTATATTTTGGAAGCTTACTGCTCATAAATACTTCATTAACATTATTGTTTTATTTCTGTTCCTAGGGTAGCAGATATATTTATATTCATCAAAACAAAAGTAATTTTTATGTGGATATTGCCGATAAGCAATATTTAGCAAGATGAAAGATAACTTTCATCATAGTAACTCTGATCTTAGTTTGTATAAAGATATTACTCGGGCAAAGCATATATTTATAACCAATTTTACTTGTTTATGGAGCCATAAACTAGATAATCAGACCCACTTGCTAAACTCACCTTTGATTAAATATTGCTATTGTGAGAAGAAATGAATTGGGAGATATCAGTGACATCCCTCCAATCTGGAAAGGGTTAATACAATCACTAAAATTATGAGATTATCATATAAATCCCAGGATTTGGGAAGCCACATTAGTGTATGGGATCTTGGGACAGGATTCCACGGATGTAACCTCTAACTGTAATTAGATGATCTGAAAGATGTACTGTTAGAAGTAAAACTAGGTGTGATACCACATGTGTAGTGTATTAATGTAGTTGATGCATAGTATTTGTCACAGAAACAATAAAAATAACCAGAATTTAGTTTTAGTTTAACATGATGGTGTGCTGCCAAATTCTATACCAGTTACAGTAGTTTGTATGGATATAACATAGAGATAATATAGACATTTAGGGTTCTAAAATAATATTGCCACCCCTCCAGTGGCATATCTTCAGACTTACAATGCACAGCACAGATAGCCCATTGTGTAGCTTTGTGCTTAATTACAAACAAACACCTAGAATAATAACTTGGGTGTATATCAATTTTAACGAAGCATGTTATCTTTCCTTCACTTCCTTTGAGTAATATTTTCATTTTGTATAATATTATCTTTTTTTTAGATTTCCAACACAAGCTATCTGTCAATTTTTATCATTCACAACAGGATGGAATGTCATATGTTACTCTGTTTCTCATCATGACTTAACATGAAATATATTTTTTAAGCATGCATGTGCACAAATTTCTGTTGATTCATAATCTGGTATATTTGTTTAATTTTCTTGAAAAATGCACATTTATTATTGTTGGTGAAGTTAACAACTAAAAGCTTAACTTTTGGCCATGTCTTCCACAATGCATAATTTACTCAAGGATTCATTAATTATCAAAACACATGGTTGTTATAACGTTTAAAAATTTTATTTTAAACATTCTGTATAAACTTTTTAACTGTAATGCTAACTTTTTAACATATATCAAAGTTTCTGATGTAACTTTATTTCAGATTAACAAAGTTAACATGCAAGCAGTAATGCATCATTTAGGGTGCCCAATGTCTAACCCCAAAACCATACACATGTGCAGCTGTATATGGGATACTTGCTATTTCTAAAAAAAATATGTATGTTAAGATTGTGTATTGTTGAATGTTCAAATAATGATGAAAGATTTATTTATAAGTCATCTGTCACAACAACACTATGTATACTTTTCCAGATATTTTATTCCAGACAATTCATTATTGTTTTGAGTGTGGTTACAATGATGTTGGAGCTATTAAGTTTTGGAAGCTTACTGCTCATAAATACTTCATTAACATTATTGTTTTATTTCTGTTCCAAGGGTAGCAGATATAACCAATCAAAGGAAACAAATAATAAAACCTTTTATTTATTAGGCAGACACATACTTAGCAAAAGTAAAAACTAGTATTTTGGATATTCTTGAAGTAGCCTAAATTTGGATAACATCATTTTATTTTGTAAAATAAAACTTTTGAATAATCATACATATCTTGCAAAGTTTAAAAAGCATTAAGGAATTCATAAGATAGTATTATTGTGTTAACAGCACCAACTTCTCCATTCTACTCACTGTGATGCATACCATCACTGTAAAAAGAAACATCAACTTTTTAAAAGTCAATGTTTAACACTGTAATTTCAGTTTTTTTTACATTAAAAAGATTTCTACTATAATATGTTATTTTTATATTAATTAGTATTGACCATATAGTCCTAAAATAACTTGAGTCAGTTAAAATAACCTCAGTATATACTATATATTTTTATTAATTTTTGTAACTTTACCATACAAAGTTTAAAACCCAATAAAGACTAAGTAATAACCACTCTAATTAGATAACATTAATTTTATTATTGTGACAACATTGTTTGACATAATGGAAGACTAATTTGCTACTTTTTACCAAACTCCTGTGACTTTTGGATTTATATCTCTATCATTGTATTTTTTATAAAGATAATGCTTGAAACAGTGGAACATATTTCATGTTGCATTACATAAACTTAATAATTTGAGCTAATAAGATTGTAACTTCTGCATTTTATTAAAACTTACTGTGTATACAGTGTTGAATTTTATTCCCAAGTGAGTGTTCAGATGAATTCTTTAAACTGGAACACGAATAAGAGGTTTCAGTTTAAGATCATCAGCTATTTATTTCACAAAAAAATCTGTAACAATAAAATTTACAACTTGTGGTTTCAGATGTTTAGATTTAAATATCTTGTACTTCAACTATTTAGAGCTTTGACTTTAAGGGTAAAAGGAAATATTCTACTAGCGGTATTGTAATTTTATTTTTTTCTCATAAAGAAAAATTACTTTCTTACTGTATTGATGAAGTAGAATATATTGTGAAGTTTGTTTTTGAATTTTAATTTTTTAGACTGCCATTGTTAAGAACAACCCAAAAAAAATCCTACGAAGTGTAGGTGATGGAGAAACTGTGGAGTTTGATGTAGTAGAGGGAGAAAAGGCAAGTGATAACTGTTATTATAATCCTAAATTATTTTTCATTTAATACTGAATAATTTATTTTGTAAAACCAACTATT
The DNA here is from genome assembly GCF_000517525.1 of Limulus polyphemus. Lineage (NCBI taxonomy): Eukaryota > Metazoa > Arthropoda > Merostomata > Xiphosura > Limulidae > Limulus > Limulus polyphemus. The sequence goes on from NW_013666259.1 coordinate 273,692, forward strand.
ACAGGTTTTAATGTAATTTAATCAAGTTATATGAGTATAGTGCATGGATAATGATCACATGATGAGGTAAGAACCTCATTTTAACATAGTTTCCTTTCCTTTTCAAATACAAATTTATTCTTTATTTTATGTGTAACTACTACTTGTTTTGCACTTTGGAATGTTTATTGAAATTTCATTACATTACAGTAGGAATATCCAGTAGTTACTAAATATGTATTTACAAAATGAAAACTATGCTTTATTTGTAGTTGAAGTTCAGTTATGCCTTTTTCATCGTAAGATCTTAAAAAGGCATGTTGCCACTTTTTGTAGTTAAGCCATTTTACAGATTTACTAAAAATTAGCATATTTTGCAGGTATGTGTGTGTGCTTATAGTTTAAAGTAGAAGTCTACAACTATGTTTTAAGATCCTTGGTATTAACCTTTTCACTACCAGCCCGTATCCTCCAGATTAACCATAAACCAGTTATACTATAACTTTTTTTAAATGTAAGTGTTTCTTCACAAAATGTTGCAGGTTATCAGTAAACATTGGGAAGCTCTCGTACACAAAATATCAAATTTTTTAATTAATGATTGGTGCTCGTGCATTTTTTTTAATTTTTTTTAATGTTGACTATTCAACATGCAATGTAATTTTGATTTCAAAATTAGAAATACTTTTATAAATCAGAAAATTGTCAAATATCACATGCAAAATCTCTATAACCTCTAGATAGTTATGAAACCTCTTTTTTGGAAAAAAACATTTTATCTCTATTGGTTTGGTTGATTTGACTGATCTTGTAACATAAAAAAAAAAAGAGGAAATGGGTGTAAATTACGCTTTTTTCTATTCTATTATGACACAACATAACTTATGTTATTTGATAGATTGAAACTTTGGCTTTCTATTGGTTACAAATAATATAGTATTAAACATCAGAGAGAACTATTGAAATTTGCAAAATAGAGGATGGTTCAGGTGGGAATGTCTCTGTAACTAAAGATATTACCAATATTGATAAGCTAGAATATAAAATAAGAACCTCTTATCCTTTCTATTTGCTGAGATATCGCTCTTTTACTGCATGAAATGCAGTTTCCTTGCTCACCTTTTTCTATTTTTGGAAATGGTTCCTTATATATACATACTTCTGTATATGACATGTGAATAACCAATCGAAAGCTCAGAATGTTCCCCTAGTGGTTTTCTCAACCATTTTAAAGTTTTAGGACACCATCTCATTCTTCCGAACCAAGATTTCAAGGAGTTAGGTTGTGTCTTTAGTCTGCTCAAAATATCATATTTTTTAGACTGAAATACAGTTTAGTTACTAAGCTTGATAAATTATAAATTCTGTGGTATCGATATAGTAATTTATGATTTTTTTGATTATTCAACTGTATATATATTTTAATAATAATCTATATACGTGTATAATGTATAATAATTGAAGTATGACTGTAAAGACAAAAGGTCAGTTTTATGTTATTGGATACAGTAACATGAGTACGCTGTGTCATTGTAACTTCTGTATTGTTAGCCAGGCTTTGCTGAAAGGTCA
>NW_013666259.1:276132-279165 GCF_000517525.1 Limulus polyphemus
GCTTTACAAACCTTAAGACTTAAAAATAAAAAAGATTTTGTGTATGAAAGCACTGTAGTGTTTACTGATAATCTGCCAAATTTTGCTAACATTTGCTTACTAATTTAAGAGTTATAGCATGAAAACTATAACAAGCACAAAATGGTTACGAGGTCAGACTGAGCACGTGCTGAAAGAGTTAAAGCTCAGCTGGTTACAGAAGCCAGCTAGCAACGTGGAAACATTCACTGTTTATTGTATAAGTAATAGGGCTGTTGTCAATGCTGCTGCATCTCAAGCTTTCAGGATTTAATGGGCTCTTTGACCAAGTCAAAAGTTTCAGTTTTATTTCAATTAAACAATTCAGTATATTTAATATAAAATGTTAATATATTATTGTTTAATTTATTGAATAACTTAAGAACAACAAGAAAGCATTTATTTTATTCAGGTTCCATACAGTATTTGAAAAACTAATTCTAAATTTTAAATCTTACATGTTTCATGTGTAAAATACATATTTTGTTTTATGTTTTGCATGACTTGCATGGTATATATGTATTATTGTAGACATGAGTCATTTATGTCATACATCTGGCAAGTAACAGCATGTTTGAGAACCATTATAAAAGAATGCATATAAGATTTCTGTTGCGGAGAAAGTGTTATAAATATAGCCTTAATTAAAACACTGTAGAAACTAACATATTTGTAGGTGATCTAGGAACTGAACTTTCAAAATAGCACCATATCATACTAGATTACAATATTTTAGGTAGATATCAATTTATAGTTAGAGCTTATGTTTTAGGGACTAAACTTAATGATGACTGATAGAAATATTAATGATTAATGTTTCTTAAGTTAGTTCATGTATAGTTCACTAATCATTCATTATACGTTGAATTTTTTTGTATCGTTTTTAATTTAGTTACTTCAACAAAGTAGTTACCTGTTTTAATATGGAGAATATTTTCTGAGTCAGACATAAATGAAAATATTTTTACCCAGATTTGGTTCTTTGGAGCTATTTTATGAATATAACCTTAATGAATCCTTTGTTAAACTTGAACATGTGTTTATTAGATTAAAGGATGCATAAGCAAAGAAAAATAAAGATTGTTTATTTTCATCTAGGGGAATGAAGCTGCTAATGTAACTGGACCTGAAGGTGCACCAGTGGAAGGAAGCAAGTATGCTCCTGATAGGAGGAGATGGTTCTATGGGCGGTTTCTTAGACGACGTGGATTTGGAAGGAGGCCTCCTAGGGTAGTGCATTACTCTTTTGTAAAATAAAATTTTTGAATATGTGTAAAGAAATTGTTATTGGGCATTGCTTAGCAGTTTTCCCATGGTTTTTATTAACCTAGAAATAATGTACACAACTATAGAATCTTTTAATAAATACTCTATTTTAGTATCTTCACTAAATTTACTGTTATTGAAAGCTAACTTTATAGTGGACGTATATAAAATATATGTTTAATATTTGTTCGTGTGTGTTGACAATGCACATGTATATTGTAAATACAGAAAGGTAGAAAGGTAAAGGTTACATGTTTTAGATTTATTATTGCTATTGTTTCAATTGAAAACACAACAATGGTGTACTGAAACTTGCCAACATTTGCTGTAGATGATGCCAACCATTACAGTAGTTAACATGTTGAGGAAAAAAATTAGATACTATATCATATAATTGATTGTATTATTAAAAACCATTAATAATCTGTTGTATATTTTCTTAATATTTGACAAAGTATGTCCTTTATTAAAAATAAAAATTGTAAATAGGTGATTTTTTTTTAATCAGCACTATAAAACAATAGTGAAATTAATATAAATCAAAAAACAAAGACTCAGAAATCTAAATTAATTTTTTCCATTATCAGTCATAGTTATCATTAAAACTCATAACAGATAATGTCTGTAGCTATAGCAACTAAACGCATTGCGGATATTCCATCTATCACACACAATCCAGATGCCAATGTCAAAGCAGCCAGCAACTAAGGAAAATCAGTTAAGGATTAGCAGTTAAGTGCTTGAACCCACAACACCAACTCCTACTGCATTTCACTGTCTGTGGCCAGTTGTGGGAAGGCAGTTACCCTTAATATTCAGATACAGCTTCAAAGTAAAATTAAACCATCCTAAATTTCTAGTGTAAAAAATCTCAAGCTCCACCCTTTTTATTTTACCAAATGATCTACAGTTTTGTGCAGGGCAGATTGGAAGCCTAAAACAGCCTGGGCAAATACTCGAAAATCAATGTACAGTAGGTTGGTCAGTATAACCAGATTATCATCCCACTGGCCCAGGCATCACCAGCCCACCGGGATTTTACCCGGCGGCCCAATCTGCCCCTGGTTTTGTTACTTTAAGAATGTACAGATTTATTTTCTCAATGAACAAATATATTCTAGAGTCGTTCTACTGAGGATCAAGAACAGCAAAATGAAGGTAAAGAAGGCTATGAACCCCAATACAGGAGACGAAGGCAGCGTTATTATCCACGATACTTTCGTCGACCTCGTGGACCTCCACATGGAAACCGACAGGAACAGCTTAATGAGGCAAGTTTCTTTTTATGGGAAAATTTACATACAAAAATTTGTTACAAGTGGACTATAGTCATGACAGTCATATGTATTTTTAGAATAAAGTACTCCTTTAACCCTATCGTGATGGGCATCCTATACTGCGCATGTCCCAAGGTTTTAGTGACTTGCATTTAAAAGTTTATTAATCTACTTTTTGTTTGTTATTTCAATTAGTATAGCATACAATCTTAGCTAATAATCCATATTTTAATGCTATATAAGTTTTAACTTCTTAATTCTACAAGGTAATATTTAAAAAAAAACTGAATTTCCAATAGTGTGACCCATGTGACAGATTTTATCCACCACCCCTCAAAAAAGTACAAAATCAAACGTAAATTACTCTATAAAATCGTTATTGCTCAGACAAACCATAATTTTTATAGCCTTCAATTTTTTTTTGGTTACAGAGCTATCAAATAGAAAATCAAACTCCTCCTGCCGCATCCAC
>NW_013666259.1:279246-290994 GCF_000517525.1 Limulus polyphemus
GTTAGTATTTTATTTCATGTTTATTCTTTATGTATAATTATAAAAGTAACTAAAATGTAAAAATTATGATTATTTTATGTATGTTAAGATTAGATTAGGTAAAATAACTAATAATTTTATAATAAAAATGTTTCATGAGATACACGTGTGAGCAACTCGTGGGTAATGTAATTCATTAACGTAACGTGAGCTGCACATTCCCTGAATGATTTACAACGTATAATGGCGTGGATAGTATTTAGACACAGTTCAAAGGGAAATAAAACAATAAAATTTAATTATAAATAGATGTATACTGTTATGAATTTAAAGCTACTTAGGATAAACAAATGTAGTTTCATGTTACAATTCGAAGTCATTCTAGAAAGGAAAAATGATAATTTAGGTTTGTTTGTTTTTTTATTTGTTTTATATATAACAGATAAACTATAAAGTTTTACTTAAAAACAACGTTTGTAATGCATTTAGGAGGTTTTAGGGGTTACATAAAGGAAATTTGAGATTTTTGAGATGAGGAAAAGTATTTTTAATTTTAAAATGAAAATCACTTTGCACATGGACTATTCAAAACAAATACTCAGTATATTAATGGACAAATCTTTATTTTAGTTAAAGTATTTCACTAAAAAATATGATTTTTTTTTGTATGTGAAAGACTTGTAATATTAACTGAAAGACTGCCAAATTTTGTGATGATATACACGCTATATTGAGAGTTATAAGTATTAGATCTCTAAAGACTAAACGAGTACAAAAAGGTTGTGTGGTTGGTCAAATTGACTGAGCCCATATTGAGAGAGTTAAAGTAGATAGTTTGTTAATCACTAACTACAAACCGTTGAATGTGAACAAAATTTTAACATCAGTTTCAGTAAATATTTAATATGGTCGTTTAAGTATCTTCTACTAGAAATTAGAGAAAACCCTGGTAAATTCCACTATTTGGTCTTCAGTTCAGAATTAGGAATGGTGGCAGATGACTATAGTAGCTTTGCCATGACTCTAAAATAAGTATAACTCACTCATGGTTGAAAAGGCAAGCATGTTTGGTGGCAACAGGATTTGAACCAGAGTCCCTCAAGTCATAGGGCAACCACCCTAATCATCAGGCAATGCTGGCCTTGAAGATTACCTTTATTAATCAAAACAGTATAAATGAAAGTATAATGGCAACATTATGGTTACTTGGACAGTTAGAATAATATAAAATACTATTAATCAGAATCTAGTTTTGATTAATTGTAACATTAACAATTTAATAGTAATTTTAGTGACTAATCGATGTAATCCACTCTCATAATTTGTTTAATTGCCCAGCTCTAGTCCATTCTACTATTCATTCTGGTTGTGTAGTGTGTCAGGAGAGGTATAATCTTAGAACAAGAAGTCTAGAAAATACTGTGAATCTGTGCATAATAAGAGTGATAATTAAGTCCCACTATTTAGTCTGACAAGTTGGTCATGGATGATGTTAAATAGCTCCCTTCCCTCTAATTTTATCACTTCAAAATTATGGATGGCAAATGTAGATAGACCTTCAATAGATTTGTGCAAAATTCAACAATCATTTTTCAGTAATGATTACTACAAAAAAAAATACTTGCAATGAACAATCCAGGTATAGCCCAGAGGTTTTTAAATTATAGGCAGTTGGATTATTGAAGTTCAATCTGTATTAGCCAATACAAAATCATTAATGTGGTAATCAAGAATAATTTATTTACAATATTGTACTGACCATTTGTCCGTTATATACAAGATATGCATTTATTCAGTTCTTTATTAGTAATTAGTAAACACTTTAATATTGATCAGTATTTGGTTTTATTATGGTATCATCAAATTGATAAACATGGCACAAGTAGCATGTTGAATAACTTAAATCATCTACTTCACTAAAGTGTCCAAGACCTAGGCTAACACTCATTAATCCTACCACTACAGAAAAATTTTCAAGTTCAAGGTCTTCACCTTTTTTTAAAAATATACAAAGGGAAACCTTTTGTTTACTGAACAGCATGTTTTCAAATTATTTTGATTGTATTTTAGGTGTGTTTTGTTTCATTACTGAATTAAGATAAAACTAAAATAAGTTATATGTATTGTTTATACAATTTTTAAATAATGGCATCTATAACTGAAAAAGTACAGTCATTAATTATACTTGTCATAAGACTTTAGTACTAGGCCTACTGTATTTTTAATACTGCATTCCTTGGAGTTTTTCAAGAAGCCAAAGTATATAATAGTATTTTGACCACACTCTCCACAATATTTGTTGCCAATGTGTTTTGGTCAATACAGAGCTTGAGAAGTCAGCAGGGACACAACAAACACAGTAGTCGTCATAACACTATAAAAGTCACCTGTTAAAGCAACTGTTATGGTTGTAATGCCTTTTTTGAGTCTGAATATGATTATAATTAATTATACTTATTATAAGATATTAATATCATGCCTATTATATTTTTTTAACATTAAACTCCTCATGAAATCCCTACGGCTTTTTTTAGAAAAAGGAAGTGTGTGTAATATTTCAACAACATTGTCTGCCATATCCATTGCCAATGACATTATGTTTAACCCTTTTGCTGCGGGCAGGTTAGAGTGCTTGTCATGACCTTTTAGAGTTGTTTTCAAAATTGTATTAAATAACTTTACTATTACTTATGTAAATGGAATTGACTTCAAAATGCAGTTTATAATTCAAATTTTAATATCATATGTGTTAATTTCTTAACTTAAAAGGCAATATAAAGAAAAAATGCTAAATATCAAGTTTTGTTTCTCACGTAGCATTTCCTATTGTCTTATTGCTCAGTTTATATTTTATCATGCCTACCATACAACATGTACAGTGGTTAACGAATTAGAAACTTGAATTTGATTTACAGACAAGCTAGAGTATAAAATAAACTCCCACCTCTTTGATTTGCTGAGATGTCAATATATTTAGCCAATCTAGTAGTGACTCCTCCCACACTTTATTTTTTAATACTGCTTGTCTAGTCCCACCTACTTCTTTTGACTTAAGTGTTTACTACCAAGAGAGAGAGAACGGTTTCCTGTGTATGTAATTCTGACAGTCCTTTGTAACTAGCTTGAAGGAGAGAATCATAATTTTGCAAAACTTTTGAAGTGTAATGACTAAGTTGTTTCTCTGAAAAGATACGAGATGTTTTTAAACTCATTTATAACTTGTTTAGAAACTCAGATAAATTACAGGGGTTTTGTGTGAACCAGTATAGTAAGTTGATAATTATATTTTATAAAATGTATATTTGAAGCTACAAAAATTCTCTTCACACTCCACTCGAAAGAATAAAGAAGACTTATGGTGAGGCTTAGTATGTACGACACGAGCACAATATCTCATAACACTAAGTAATTGAAATCTTTGTTGTTGTTTTTTTTTTGAAGTATTTTTTAGTTATTCTATAAAATAACTAAAATTTAAGTATGTATTGGTTGATGAATAAGTTTGCTGAAAGGGAAATGGGATTTTATAACCATGTGCACTAATAATAACTTTTTATGCTGCTAAATTCCAAACATTCCAGAAGGATGACCAATACTCAAACTCTTGCGATATTTATTGGAATGGCTCCAAACTGTATAATAACTATAAATATAAAGTTTTATATTTATTTAGGTTTTGTAGGTTACACAATTAAAATTTGACATTTTTGAAACAAAGAAAAGTATTTTTATTCTTAATTCAAAGTTCATTTTGTACTCAGACTAGTCAAAAAAACGTTTGATATATTTATGGACAATTCTTTAGTAATAATATTTCATTAAAAAAAACTGAATTTTTTGTGAAGATACACATACTGTATTAAAAGTTATAATAAGGAAACTAATGAGTACAAAGTTGTTAAGAGGTCAATTAATTTGATCAACTATGTGTTGAGAGAGTTAATGTTGTTGTTTTTTTAATATACATATCACCATATATCTTGTAACTGTACCCATGCTACTACCTTCCCAGAAAGTAAATTGTATGAGTTGTTATAACTGAGGTACATGAGCATTATGTTGATGCGTAGTTTATATAAAAACAAAGAGCTTTTAATTGTATTTTGAAGTTCTGATCTTAACAATTTTAAGTAAGTCATAGTATTGAAAATTAAATTAAACTTTCTTTTAATTAAGCCATTTTAATTTTTCCTTCACTTTTTATTATCACACATTAGATCTGTAAATATAGACCCATAAAAAATATTTGTTTCTGGAATAAAGTTGCTTTTTTTTTTCTCTCTGCAGTTCAGGAGGAATTTTATTAGTAAAATACTGGTATATTCTGGTTAACATGCACATTGTTTGGGCTAGTACTTCACAGCTATAAGCTTGTGAAGGAAGTCTGAAATATCACATTGTCATATTCTCAAAATATGTAAATGCAAACTGGCAAACAGTCGTGTTGTCCTCTGATAATGCTTAATACCACTATATCACCTGAGAGTTAAGCCCAAAGAGTAGATAAAATTCTTCATACAAGTTATTTTCAAAAGCTGATTTTAGTACTGAGATGAAGAGAAGCAATAAAATATATGTAAGAAATAGTTTTTTAAGAAAGTGTTTGAAGATCCAAAGCAAAATGTAGTTGAATTGAAATAATAAAGCTTACAGGTACATGGTTGAATTATCTCAGTATGGTACAGATGTGTAATATCACAACAGCATGTTTGTATAAATTAATTGTAAATTAGACTACAAGTATGTGCCACCATTATTTTAATGTATCAGTAACTAAAAATGAGGCATTTAGACATTTTTGTTAAACGTGCATTTTAAACAACTAATTACAAAGTGATTAGGGCAAAATTAAAATTTTTTCCCATAATAACACTCCTCTTGATACCATAAACAAGATTTGCATTGTTACTGCAGATTTTGTATGCTTTCTATATTTATTGCTAAACTTTAATAAGTTTTGTTATTTTTACAGGAAAAACAACATCAAACTGATGAAGATAGCAGTGGAGGGGGAAGTCCACAGCATGGACAGGAACAAGGCCAGTACTCAAAAAGGCGTCCTCGTCGCTTTTATTCGCAAAATTCTTACAACAGAAGACCTCGACGAGTTCGTAGTGATACAGAAGGTAGTCAGAGTGGTGGTGATTTGAAGGTATTTAAGTTAGTTTTTTATGAATATAATGTTGTCAAACTTTTAACATTGTTCAGTTTTGTATTCATTTCCCATTGCTATTACTTTTATAAGATAATATAATATTTCATTAGAAAGCTTCTTATTAAAGCTAGATTTTGATATTGTACTTTTTATTTCTTCTGATTGATAAGTTTCACAGGATATCTGAAACAATAAAGTACTCATAAAGGGAAAAAAAAAAACTAGGAAGATATATGTAATATTAGTTACTAGCTGCAACCTGCAAAACATCTGAAGTAGTTTTCATGCCCTTTGTTTGAATTTTCTGTACTCTATCATTTTCATGTACAGCATTTAAGCTATGCTTTTTTGAGGTATTACGTGTTAGATAGATAAATCCTGGCCTATTTGAAAACGTTTTATGCGGTCAGACAAACAAACTCGCGTGGATGCAAATTTATTTAATAAAACTGCACTTAAAGTACATTAATGGTATTTATAATAACGTACAAAGTATGAAACAGTCACGAGTGTTTAGTGTATAACATAGCTTTATGAGTTGAAACAAAGAAACTCACAAAAATGAAGAATAAAACCTGTACTAAAAAAAGAAGTAGCTAAAAGGTATTGGAAATGAACTGAAGCTAAATTATTGCAAAGTAAAGTAAATGTAATGTTGTAATGAAGGCAAATTTAGCTGAATATGCAGAAACATCTGAATGCATGTTCACAAAGTGATAAGCATATGGTTTTAAATGAACTGTATCTGCATATTTTACACCTAAATAAGTCAAGAAAGTCCCCTAGCAATTGTATTTAATGTAATGCTTGCTTGCTTTTAAGGAAATTACGTGCAGGTTAAGTGTTTGTTTGTTTGAAATATGCTGCAAATAAAAAAAACCAGTTGAAATCAAAGACAATGATGACGATGACATTGTGTAGCATACTCGTTGCATTAAGATGTTTGACTAAGCAAAAAACAAAAGTTGATTATAAATGGAAAAACCAATATGTAATCCAGACATCTCGGACAGAAGCCTTTCTAATGATATGAGATTTGTAGCATTTGATCCAGAAATTTGCAAGAAACGTTCTGGACAGACAAATGCAAGCATATTACTTATATTGATAATCATAAATATAGGCCTATTAAAAACAAATCATTCATCAGTAGTAATTTGTGTAAAAGATCCTAAATTCACAAGGTGTTCTATTAGTAGTAAAATAGCCACATTTATGATTACTTAGCTTGGAGATTCTTATATTTAGGCATAAAAAAGGCTAAAAACAAATGCAATTTATAGCTATGGAAAGTATTTAATAATTACTGCCTAATATTTAAGAAACATAAATGGTGTTGTAACAGCAAAAAAAGTGTCTAACTTCAAGTAATGTTGTGATTAATCAGTATTGAATTGAAACATTGATGGTTAATTTAAGTTACCTGAAATTAAAAAGTATATAGTAGGAAAATATTTTTTTTGTTTTTAACTAATATATTTTAACGTTTTGGAAATAATATAACGTTATTGAGTATAGTTTTAATTTGTTTATAAGATTGATACCTAACCCAGCCGATGAAGCTGATTTGTTTTATACTACATGTTTATCAATCAGTATGTCATATGAATTTTAATAAAACAAAAGTGCATTTCCAGATCTTTTAATGATAGAAAATTATTTACATACCCCAATGTAATATTATTCAAAAATTTTAACATGTATATTGTTTCTATGTACTGTTTTATTTCATGCATCACCATTCTATCTGCCATAAAGCCAAAGAATTGCTGTCTTGGCTTCTGGTGCCAGGTTTGAGCATTTGTTATGTGATCTACAAATGTTTTATAAAATACTCAAGTTTATTCAAGAAGAGACAAGTGAAAATAATTTGGTTTGTCACATTTGTTTCTTACAACTTAAAGAATTTAGTGAATAGAAAGTAATTCCAGATCCCCAACTAATTTTTTTGACAAGTACTAAGTATTCTATGGATGACAGGTTGATAGTAGGTCATGTTCTCAACCACCATGTTAACAGGGTGCAACTAGATGGAAAAATAAATAATACTGAAGAATAGGATTGGGTTTAAATTACCTTTCCGTTAAACTCACCAAATGTTGCCAGTTTGAGCCAAAGTTTCTTGAATACCTTGATTGAAGAAGATAGGTAGAACTATCAAAAATATATGTAAAATGTAGGTTGTGCAAGTGTGGTATTTTATTATTTTATATAAATATGGATTTAATATAATGTTAGTTTTATATTTCTGGAGATATATGAATAATTTTGCAGTTTTATTGTTTAGGAGAATGAACCAGAAAAAAACAAAACCAACGAAATAAAGAAGATCAAAAACCATCTCGTAGGCCTCGCTTCAGAGGTAGTTCTGGGTTTTCTCGTGGTGGATCTCGTAGAGGTCCACGACAATCTAAAATGGATCCTGAAAACAGTGCAAACAACACTGCTGGAGGAGATGAAGTTTCAAACATTTCAGCTACTACACTAACTACAGAACCTGATTCCAGTACTAATGTAGCAGCTGGTGGAGATGCTGGTCAGTCTTTAGAAAATTCTGAGCTCAAACTAGCTTCTGAACTGTCAGGTGGGGGAGAATCCAGTATTGGAAACTCTACTGCTGCTTCATCTGACAACAAACCTACTAGTGAGGAGGTTAGTCTGATTCCTCATTTTCAGCTTGTAGGTCATATAATTATCTTTTACTGTCACCTAAAACTTGGTCTTACTTTGTTTTGGAAGGTACCATAACCTTTAAAGAAATTCCACAAGAGCATTTAAAAATGTTTTACATTATCAAAGACAATCAGCTTGTGTGAAGAAGGAGAAAACTCTTACAGATTTACTTTCTTTGGTAATGAAGTGAAGTTAGTGTATTGGGCATTAAGGTGGTCCTTATCTTTAAAGTTTTGATTTACACCATCTCACCCCTACATTTTGTTCCAATGTATAAATAATTCACACTCAATTATATCTGTATTAATACCATTTAGGGGTTACTCAAGTTAGATGAAATTTGGACATTATGGACAGAAAATAGTGTGCAGAGCTGGAACAGCAGACCTGAATGAAACTCTCAATTGTTGGGAATCATCCCACAGCAGTGATAATGAGGTTGGTGGATACAGTACCAATAACAGTGAGGATAGAGGAGCAATTGGGGAATCAGTACCTTCTAAACCTAAAGTGGAGATGAGAATAAATATCACTCCCAACTTAGTAGCAGCTATGCAAAGAACCAAGTTGAGGGACAGAAGGGCAACATTTGTCCTTACTGCCACAGTTCACAGCTTAGATCATGATGTATAGAAGCTAATTATCAACCATTCTTTGAGCTGATGATGTAAACATCACTTTCGTGAAGAAAAAGTGGATCATCTGCCATTGATCCTGTCTGTGGCCTGAGTAAACCAACTTTTAAGTGTTCCAAAGTTGATTTCTAGAGGCTCAAGCTTCTGCTGTGGCACATTTTCTGCAAGAGTGGTGAATCATTGATGTGTAAAGGCAACTTGCTTTGACACAACAGTATGCGACACAGGTCATAGAAATGGAGTATATATGTACCATTGAAACAAAGATTAACCCTTTCACCATTTATTCAGATGTCAGTCAGTCCCCAATGAGTGTTATATCTCCATCAAAAACTATTATAAATTAGCCATTTATTTTGCTGTATTATGCATTACGATATATAAGACACGCATTGCATATCTTGCTGTGTGTCAATACACTACCTAAATTATAGTAAAAACACAGAAAATACAACAGTCTGCTGATATCTGTGTGGGTGCCTTGCATCATCTGTTAGCTTCGGCATCAGTTGAGGGATTGTTTATATCTGTGTTTCCCACTCATTATCCCAGATGTCAGCACACCTGATATCTGGCAGTTGATTCATACTCATGATATTGTTTTCTGCTTAGATGGAAAAAAATTTTGATGGCTGTGGAGAAAAGTGAATCTTCACTGGCAATGACAATCTTCTGTCGACTATAGTTACTTTCTGCAGTGAAATGATTAAAAAAATCTTTTACATTTAACATGCCAACATCATATCTTAGAGCTTGTCCTGTCGTGTTTTTGAAGACTATCGGACTTTCCTCTGGTCTTGATATTGCAATTTTCAGTTGATTCCAGCAACCTTGGGAATGCATGGACCAGTCCAGATATGAAACTACAGCTGACCTTGATGAAGTAGCTAAAGCTGTAAAGAAAGTTAAGAACAGTGTTTGTGATAACTTCAGGTCAGCCAACTTAAAGATGATTATGGAGAACTTTCTGAGTTAGCCATAACCTTTCTTGGTGACATCCCTCCTCGTGGAGTGCAATTTATAGCACTGTAACATGCACAGTGGATGGCCAAGACATTATATGACCTCAAGGTGTTGATGTTTATGGGACAGTTTAAGCTTACTGGCCATGTGGAAAGATTACTCTGTGACTTCTGCAGATTTTTTGTTTGAATCTATTTAAGGGTATGGTTCACTGCTCCTGATGCCATTTCCTCTCTTCACAGTGATCTTAACTTTTTACTTTCAAAATTTATGTGTACAAAATTTGCTGGACATATGTGGTATCTCAATGAGAAACTCTTTGATTCAGCTGTATTCATAAAAACAAAACAAGCAATGGTAAAGGTACTAAATAAGAAGGAAGGCATAGATGAACCTCCAAAATGTGTCCATCTAAATATCAGGAAGTCTGAGGACATGTTAATTGAAGATTTTGTCACAAAGAGCACAATAGACTTCAAATGCCTCAAAATTCCATCTTGATTTCTGGATTATGACCCCAAATCATGGGAACTTGAAGAGATCTACAATGAAGAACTTTAGACAGCTCAGCACTTGAATGTGGTAAATGACAATGCCAAAAGGAGCATGGCCCTTATTGAGGATTATAATTTCATCATAACAAAGAAAAAAGAATATACAATATCTTATTAAGTTGTGCAGGATCATAAAAGATATTTTTCTAACATTAAAAGAAAACAATAACAATGCAAAAATGACAAACCACACAGTAATTATTTAATCTGAAATTTTCCCTGCAAATAAGGATCACCCTATTGGACATTCAGTGGGATTTTAGTAAGGCACCACATAAACTTCTTGGAAAGCTTGCATCTGTTAAAGCAGGAGATAAACTGGTATAAAACATTAGGTTGTTATTAATAGAATGAAGCCTAAGTGTGTTGATGTTAAAGAATGATGTATGTCAAGGTCCTGTGCTTTTCATTGAGATTGATAATGGAATTACCATTAAGTTGATTGTTTGTGGATGATATTTAATTTATTTTTTATATTATTATTGTAATGAAGATGTAGATTTCCAGAAAAATATATGGACTGTTTGAGCTGTGCTGATACCTGACATTTAGCTTTAATATATGAAAGGTTATGCATATTGGTTATCACAACAGTAATTATTCTTATCACTGAAGAAACTAGGTGGCATTTATGAGGAAAAAGATATAGGCATAGCTATTTAAAAAAAAAATCTAAATCCTTCTAGATAGTGTGTGTTAGCTTGTAATAAAACAAAGAGAATTTCAGATTCTATATATGAAATAGAATGTGAGTCTTAAGGTTACTAGTTTATTCTGTAAGATGCTGGCTACACTTTTGTTCATAACTGTGTGTTTGTAGTTAGTTTGGGTCATTATTTAAGAAAGTGTGTTGAGTTGTTAGAGGGGGTCCAGAGAAAAACTGTCTGTATGATTCAGGTTTGAAGTTGGAATTATCCTATGGGGATAGGTTTAATTTCTTGACATATTTTTATTGAAGAGGAGAAAAGCTGGGGGAAGGGACATGATTGAGATTAAGGTTGTTAAAGTCAATTCCTTAACAGTTAACAAGGACATTTTTAACTTGTATCAAAGGAAAGGAGACATTTCTGTAAGTCTTGTGCTAACCAACCATATTTTTTATATACAAGATGTTATATGATAGTGTAATTAGTCCCAGAAATATAAAATTAGCTTTTTACATCTGTTAGTTTTGATGAATGTTTGTTTGTTTTTTATGGCATGTGAGAGTTTTAAAACTGATCTTGACAGGATAATGGATAACTTGTATGTGTTGGTGAAGTAGAGTATTTGTAACAGTTTGTACAGCAAATTGGATCCAAAGCTTCTTAATATTAGATGTTAAGTAGTATAGTATATAAAGCTCAATTTATTTATGTATTTTTAAATAAGATAAAGAAATGCATAGGATAATGTTTGTGATATAAAACATTGTTTTATTTGAAACTTGAAACTACTTTTACAATAAGTTTTTGATTTCATTAAATTACTTAAGTTTTAAAGTTTAAAAACACGAGCAATCAGAGAGATTGCATGCATTTATATTGGATAGCGTCAAGTTTCACCTTCGAGAACTCAGAAAACCCTCCTCATATGCACAATGATCAATCATCTAGATCACTTTTCATAGTGTGATGAGAAGTCTCAGTCTTAATGTGCCCATGAAATTTGGTACAAATCTTGTCAAATTTTACAAAGTTATTAACCCCAAATTGGAAAATGTCCAGTCTCCCCCATTATGAAAAATGCTTCAAAGTCATCCAGAATCCCAATTTTGATCCAGATCAAATTACAATACCCTCACCCCCTT